>NW_005187560.1:179112-181281 GCF_000239375.1 Pundamilia nyererei
GTCCAGCACTACTCCAAGATTTCTTACAGTAGACGATAGGTGACTGGCATAAGAACCTAAGGTCCCCGATAGCTGTTTCAACGGCATGTGGCTACCAAAGACGATCATTTCTGTTTTATTTTTGTATTACATCAGCAGAGTCCATATTTCCCCATAAATTTGCTACATTTGAAAGGAAACTATCCTCCCTGTGCCTGCTGGTGGATGATGGGGCGGTGGAGGGGTTGAGACAGCAGGCACCCATGCAGGCAGTGACGGCGCAGCTATTATACAGAAGTCTATGCATTTTCCTGTTTATAATAATGTACCGAATTATGACAGGAGGGGGTTTTTGGTGTGTGTGTGTGTCTGTGTGTGTAGTCTTTTGCTCCAACATGACACTGACCCAAGCGACATCACTTAATTTAATTTACCCTGGAACCACAAGATGCTTCATATGACTTGTTTCACAAAGGCAGTAATGTTCCCAAAGACTTGTAATCAGACTCTGATGAATAAAATCAATGAATAAAAATTGCTTTTCATCCTCTTTGGCACATTAGACCTACAATTTTGTATTATTGACTCTACACCCCAACAACCTTCAAAAGGCACTCAGAATTGTTCAGCTCAAAATATGGGTGTCTGACTTTCTGAAAAGATTGCATTTGGAGAAAAAGAAAAGGAAATTCTTTGTGCAACAAGGACAAGAGAGGCAGAAGTTCAAGGAGCTGAAGTCGAGAAAATAAACCAAATAAACAACCAAAAAAAACTGTTGCGGGACCAATTATTTGATTATAATCGCAGCTGTCCAGTTAATGACGTGAATGAAGAACCTGCAAGCAATTTAAAATGTAGCAGAGAAAAATGCTTTGCTCATGACATGCCTCGAAGCAAAATTACAAAGTTCTCGTCCATAAAAAAAGCCTCAGTTTGAGAGTAATTTATTGCTTCCACCCTCGGGTCGGGCTCAGGCTACGACACGGCAGCACAAGCAGCTTTAGTTGCTCCCAGTTGCAGCGTGTGGTTTGAGCTTTGGTCATGTCAAACTTAAAACATCTTACAGTAAGAACTACTCAGAAGTTGCCACATCCGGCCTATGTTGTTGTCAATGAGCGATTAAGGCTCTGTCTTCTGCTTTTAGACCTGACTGGTAATTACATGAAATGCAAAATGTAAAGTCCTTCACTTGTGGCTGTTAAGCAGCTTCGACTGGCTGTCCAGTCAGAGGCTTCTCCAGTACAGTTGCAGTATTGGAAAAACTGGGTTAACTAGATCCTAATTTACCCTATAACAAAACTATTAGAGGTGATGGTTATGCTGCAGCTGTAAACAACGTTTTAACAATGTTTCTCCCAAGATTTCTGATTGCAGTCACTAATAATGCAAATGCATCTGGTCAAAGCAGCCTTTGCAATCTGATGCAGACGCTGTGTCTAAATTATGGATATTCTTGGTAACTCATTTGTTAGTTGATTAAGGAGCAATAAGTCAGACTACATGGTCAGTCTCAGAGTGAGAAAACACTGAGATAGCAGTCAAAACTGAGCACAGTTTGACGATGACAAATGATTAGTGTGTAGGTATTCTTCTTCTTTCTGCAGCCCCCTTTAGGGTCACCACAGTGGATCATCTGTTTCCACCTCACCTTATCCCTAACATCCTCCTCTGTCACACCAGTCCTCTGCATGTCCTCCTTCACAACATCCATGAGTCTTCTCTGTGGTCTTAGTATTTCCCTTCTTCCTGGCAGCTCCATATTTAACATCCTTTGTCCACTGTGTCCAATGTCTTTGTCTCCATCTGCTCAACCTGAGCTGATCTTCTGATGTACTCATTTTTAATGCCTCTGGCCACTCTCAGTGGAAATCTTAGCATCTTTAAAGAGGCTTTGAAATGCCTTTAACCTGCCTTTGTTCTAAGAAACACTTACAAAAAAACTAATTTAGGTGAATGTGTTACACTGTAAAATGTTACATATAATGGAATCTCGTCTAATGAAATATATTTAATTGGTATACATTTATTTTATAACATGAGCATTTTCCTTAATGGTCAATTATTTGGGTATATTTGGAAAAGAGAGTTTATTACAGAGAAATGGCTCTTTCCAAAATAAAAGCTGTACTATACTCTTCTTCTGGGGTATACTCTCAGCAGCATATTAAACATATCAGGTCCCCATAAGGA
>NW_005187560.1:183475-184909 GCF_000239375.1 Pundamilia nyererei
TATATATATGTGTGTATATATAATATGTATCAGTTGCATTTTTACACAGAATTATTGCTTTATGTTCATCAAAGATGAATAATCGGGTTGCACCCTCTGGCTGTAGAAAGCAGTTGCTTTGACTTCAGTAATGACTTTCCTGGTGAATTAAGATGAGTTAATCGTACTGAATGCAACATTTTGTACAAAAAATTGTCAAAAAGCTGGATATGCTTCTTGTGGGTCAGCCCACCCTTTAAACCTGAAAATACCAAATACCAAACTGCCTTTCATTGTTCTTGTAACAGTGACAATAAAACACTATTCTATTCTATTCAATTCTAAAATGGAAATGTTCAAGTTGAAGCAGTTAAATTTGATTGGTGTGTCTTCATGCTTCATGTCTTACAGCTCAGTAATGAAAAAAAGGATGGGATCTCCTGGTGTTTAGAGGGAATTCCTGGTTGATGATTGGTTTGAATTTTTTCAGTTGCAAGTAGTTGTAGTGAGCAGCACCTTCAGCTTCTGGGTGACCACATTCGATTGCAAGGTGATTGCACAGGTCGCTTGGTGGGAGGCAACATGTCTCCAAACAGCTTTATCCCATTCAATCACAAACCATAGACGCCAACTGGCTGCAAGTAACTGCATATCTGGACGACATCTTCAAAGCAACCATCTGAAAGGCAACAAATTTATTGCGAATTGATCCACTAATATCACAATAATGGTCTCCAACCAACATTTTTTCTAGTGTGACTGTAGCGTAATGTAGGTTTTGGGGAGGATTAGGCCACTTTTGGAGACAGCATCAAGTGGCCATTTGATTAACAGCAGTTTCTGGCACAGAAGCAGTTGTCAGTTAATCTGATACACCAACACTGGCAAAATCCATGAGACGGTACTCTTTCTCTGCGTTTATTCAACATGTTAATTTTAGACAATTGCAGAGGTCGTCTGATGGAAGGCAACCTGTCCCCAAACAGTTGTGACCATTGCCAACTTGATCTCATTCAATCACAAACCGATAGGAGACAGACTTCGTCTTATTGAACCATATAGACGAAAACAAACACACTTAATAACAATTTATTTTCCGCATTTCTTGTTTGCCCGCCTCATTTCATGCAATGTCTTTTAGTGGATGACTAATACGGCCGTAAAATAGTCCCTGTTTTATCGGGGGCTATTAACTAATCTTGTGCATGTGGCATAAATTAATGGCGCACATGCCCAGTCTAAATGGACCAATCACGCTGTCTGTCCTTTGCGTTTTGCCAGTGCGCTGCTCTTGATTAATTTCTGCGTCGTGAACGTACAGCATGACCGATCAATCAATCAGCCGCTGAGCTGAATCAGACAGTCCCCGACATATCTCATCTCAGTATCAGCAGATCTTTTATTACACAGGACCTTTCGATGTGTCACAGCTCCCCCCTCCGCCCCGCCCCCCCC
>NW_005187560.1:184929-190852 GCF_000239375.1 Pundamilia nyererei
AAAAAAAAAAAAAAAAACAAAAAACAAAAAACTGGGTAATAACATGAATGATGGCTGCTTGGCTGCTTTGGTTTGATATTAACTTTTAAGCACATATTAAGCAGATTCCACATTTACCAAGTTTTTAGATCATTTTTTTAAAGTCATCAAAAGATTTCAGTGACAGGAAGGTAAGAGTGATAAAAGTGAGCTGCAACAGAAAGGTCAGAGATAATAAAGAAAAGATAATTACATCGTTTAGTACAAATTCTTGGAGTATGAAAAGCTGTCTCTCCAGAATTGAATTTGGACTGATTGTGAGCATGAAACCAAGGCAAGAAACCTTAAAGTGAAGGCAACATCACAGAGCCTTTGTGTTTTGGTATTTTTTGGAATTGAAGTCATACTTCACGTCAGCAGTGGAAATGAGAAATAAACATGGCTGTGAAACAGATGTGAGAAACAATGATGCTCTTAGAGAGAACTAATGGGACGAAATATTCATTCTGTCAGGCAGCAGAGCAAAAGTAGGGGATACAAGTGAGGTCGGGATTAGAGCTGTCAGCCCACAGGGACGTCATTAGGTGAGATTAAGAACAGCAGAGGGCTTGTTTTGTTTGGCCCATCGCAGCTCAGAGTTGTCATCTGATTGACCTTCGGCCTCCAACCGTCTCCTGTGGTGCAGCCTATTATTTGGATCTTGCGTGACCGTGTCTCCGACACTCCTGTTTTTTTCAGCGCCAGTGGAAAGGTTGATTATGTGTGCTTGCATGTCTGTTTGCATGCGATGCCTGCGTGGGAGTCAGCGTCGCTAGACTGTCCTTCACAGCAGCAGAAGAAATCTGCTCAAGTGTTAAAGATGGACAGACACAAATGACGCCAATTCGGAGCCTGAAAGTCTTCGGAAAGCTCGTAGAGCGACATCGTTTCACTCTGTCAGTCAAAATAGCGCGACTTGACTGACGAGTAGCGCAGCGTCTCAGTCTCCACAGCAAATTTTATTTCACTTAAATCGCAGAGCCTTAGACACAACAGCAGACTAAGCGTCTTTTAGCTCCCGCAGCAGGCAGATTAGGATCGCTTTAACCACAGAGACACCGAAGACGTGACAGCAGTGGCGTTAAACTTGAGTAAGATGCGCGCGTGTGTCCGTATCTCACATCCCCGGCTGGGCGGGTGATATTCTCATCGTCCCACAGGAGTGTCTCCTCTCTTCCATTTTTGCCCTCGGCAGGAAGTGAAACAGTGAACAGGCCTGTAATTGTGGTAAATGCGGAAATGCAATATTCACACCAGGACTGCTCCGCTCACTTAATGGACGACTTCTGTCATCTGTCTCACACTCCCTCCGTTTTTGTTTTTTTCTCCCTCTTATTTTCTTTCAACACTTTCAGCACCCCAGGCGGCCACATGGCAAAGTTATCACCAACAGAAAAATAGGAGACAACAATGTCTTTAAAAGAAAAACAACCAAGAATTCTCTTTTGTAGATGCCTGTAAATATCAGGATTACAGCACGCAGCCAAGTCCATGAGTGTGACTGCCTGGTTTTCTGCTTCCCAGTGGCTTTGCAGTAGTGGCTGTGTTTCTGCCTTAAAGATTTGGATACTTGCTGCTGGATGGCTTAAAATGGTGTTTGGGATAGCCTGAAAAAGGTGTAAGTATCAGCCTGATCATGTTGTATTGCAAAGCAGACTCCTGTTCTGCAGCGGTGCATCCCTGTTTAAGAGACAGTCATTCTGAGATTTATGATGTCAAGTCAAAAAAAAGGTTTTCAAAAAATAGGAAAATACAATCGGGAGCTATCACTTACATCTTGCTACAACTTTGAGGAATTGAAGTTGTTTGTCATAAATGTTTGCCTCCAGTGTTTAGCAAACTTGTGTATAAGTACCATGCGTATAAATGTCAGCTTTCTTTTTCCAGGAATGTTGTACTGCTCCTAATGTAATTGGTGAATGTGCAATTGGTGACCAAAGAAAAAAATCAAATTCAGTCACCGGGAAGACACAAATTTTTCCAAGTTACACTATGAGGACGTTCAGTTCAGTTCAACTTAGTTTTATTTATATAGCACCAAATTACAGTTGTCTCAAGGTGCTTTAAATTGTAAGGTAAAGACCATACGATAATACAAAGAAAACAGAAAACCCCAACGCTTTGGCAGCAGTGGGAAAGAAAAACTCCCTTTTAACAGGAAGTAACCTCCAGCAGAACCAGCCTTATGGAGAGGCAGTCATCTGACGTGATCGGTTGGTGGTGAGGAGAGGAAGACAGGATGAAGACACGCCGTGGAAGAGAGGCAGAGATTAATAATAACTAATAACGTTGCTATGTTATGTTTTACTTTGGTGTGACTAACAGGACTTTGCACTGTATTCACATGAGGCATGGTGCTTCTCCACACACAAAATGCTAAATCTTTTTAAGAGGGTTTGAATTAAAGTTTGGATAAACTGCAGTCAGGCCATCTTCTGAACCAATGAAGGTAATTGATTATGTAAAAGATATCTTTAGATGCCTTTTAGTAATTTAGATTATTTGGGTCCTAGCATGGTTTTCAAACCAGCCACACTTACCCAGTTATCCAGACAGGGTATTTCTTTTCATAACTATATTCAATTCTGTTTGCCATCTGCTTCTTTGTTGCTAATAACTATATTTTTCTCTTTCTCTTCACTGTCCTATCACACCACAGGCGTACAACTAGTAAAGACGAATGGCTGCCCCTCTCTTTTCCTGTTAGAAGGTTGCTTGTTCTTCCCAGTGTCGCCAAGTACTGCTCTTAACTGTCGAGTCATTTACATCCATTTGCTTGTTCTGTGTCCATTATGTGTGCAAACATTAAAACTTATCTTATACAACTTCCAGTTGACTTCCAGTCCAAGTCAACAGAGCCTCGAATGTGCATAAATACTGACTTGAACATGCTACTTATAGTGCCTTGAGCACACGAGGCAGACAGATTGTCTAAAACTTTCACCACTTTCTCACCCTAAGGCTTCATCTCTCGCCTCTTCTCTTCTTCTTTGAGCAATTAAAGGAGTTAGCCTTGCGAGAAGGCTGTTGAGCAGCAGTTCGTTCGTATGTCTTGCCAGACAATAACTGCTCTCCGTCACTTTGGCGGAGGCGCGATGCACAGTCGGCCCAAACAAAAGGAGGGAAAAGACAAAGTGAGAGAAAGCACTGGAAGTTTGTATCAACAGAGAAATGTGCAATAACACACTCATCATCATATCTGATGCAGACAGAATCACTCTCAAACCTAAGATGTGGAAGCAAGGGGGTATGTGTGCGTGCGCCCGCCTGCGCACCCCCTAATAACTGATTCCGATCACCGCCCCACCATTGTCTTGTAGATGCCTCTCGAGAAATAAAGCAGGAAAGATAAAAAATGATGGCAGAGAGAGAGAGGAATCCTAATTAATTGTGATGAATATGCAGATTGGGTTGAATCCTCAGGATAGCCGGCTCCTTTCACCACGATCTGCTTCAATATTTAGACAGAGCTTAGGGACAAAGACAAGTCTACGCCGAGAATACAATCAGCCCCAATTTAACTTCACTGCTAGTCCTCGGACTTTTGTGTGAAAGTTTGTGCGCTCGCCTTCTGCCTTTTTGACAGTCGTCCGTCTGTCTCCTCTGCTCTGTTATCCACTGCAAAAAACTGACATCTCATGAAGTCTCAGATTTGCTGCTTCGATTTAAACGAGTAACATCTTTGTGTGATTTTTATTGGTAAAACACATTGTTTTTCTTTCTTTCTTTTTTTCCCACTCAGTGGCATCCCACTGGTGTTATTTGACAAAGTATGTTCTTTAGCAGCCACAAGCACACAGCAGCGACAGAATCATTGAAACAAGATGAATTTTTCTGTCGAAAACAAAGTTGGGATGATGTCACTGATGTCTAAAATACACTGCTTTGTCTGCAAAGGTTTCTTGAGCCACTTTCCGTCTAAGGACAGTGTCTTAAACAACCTGCACTTAAACTACATTGTGAGATCCCTCTAAAACGGTCTCTTTTCTTTTCACCACTGTGGGTAAGAAGAGCATCAAAAACAATCGTACTGCAGCTCGTGCTCAAGTTTCTGTTTGATCTGCTGCTTGAAGAACGCATAATTATAGTGGAAAGACAAGCAAAATATTTGGCGAGGCTGTATTTAAACAAAGCAGTTCTTTGAGCTAAAAGCTAACATCGGCTTGCTAACATGTGCTCGGTGAATATGCTCGTGTTAATGTTTAGCAAATAATGATTGGCACGTTTGCTTGCTTAGGATGTGGTGTTAGCTTCAGAATGTATATTAAAAAATGGAAGTACAGGGTGGGCCATTTATATGGATACACCGTAATAAAATGGGAATGGTTGGTGATATTAAAGTCCTGTTTGTGGCACATTAGTTTCCACATGATGTGAGGGGGCAAACTCCTCAGGATGGGTGGTGACCATGGTGACCATTTAGAAGTCGGCCATCTTGGATACAACTTTTATTTTTTCAATAGGAAGAGGGCCATGTGACACATCAAACTTATTGGTAATGTCACAAGAAAAACAATGGTGTGCTTGGTTTCAACGTAACTTTATTCTTGCATGAGTTATTTACAAGTTTCTCTTTGTTCACAGCCATTGACATGTCGAAGAGGAGGAAAATCCAAGGACACTACAGGGCCATGCCAATAAAGCATACCCTGTGAAACCAAGGATTAACAGCTTGTCATTAAAAGCACATTATCTAGTGAGCATAGCCTAAATCATTGTTTTTTCTGCCATAACATAAAACAACATAAAACAAAGACAACAAATTTCATATTGTGTTCATTATGAGTCGAAGTGTCATCAGGAAAGGTTTAATTGAGGTCACAGAGAAAGGAAGCCACGGGTGTTTTTCTATAAATTTTTATACAGCAAGAAGTCTTTTTACAACTAGAGGAGTCGCCCCCTGCTGGCCATTAAACAAAGTGAAGTTTTAAGTAACCTACCAACTGGGTTTTCTTTTGAGGCCCAGAAGCTATCCTCACCTTTTATACCATCTATAGTTTGTAAAAAAAGATCAATTGCAAATAAACAGAGGGATCATTTGTTGCTGGACTGCAGGTTTAACTCTCTGTAGCCCATACCTCAGCTGCAGCCGACTGCTGTGTTTTTAGTAGTGTTTGTGTATAAAAAATTTTTATACACATGATATTTTAATATATTTGAATAATGATGGCATTTCACAATTTATCAGGAGTAAAAACGGATGTGACAATAAAATGTTTTGCAGTATTTTATGTTTTAACCCGGGGTCACCTTAAACTCTGGCCAGTGAGTGCAGGCTATCAGGTAACTGTATACCTCATAATGCCAGATGTGGAGCGTCCGACATGAGTGAATGAGTTGGTTACCCACTTCTGTCCGATGACAGCGATACTGAGAATAACCAAAATTCTTCTATCAGTGAATGCTGCTGTTAGCTGCTGTTAGCCAGCATTAGTGAAACTTTCTTCAAAGTGGATCCAACACTTTCAGCGACTCGGGCACTTAGTGAATAAACTTAGAGAATAATAAAATGTTTGTTTGCATTCTCACATGATGTGAGTTAACAACATTAGCTTCTAACCAGCTTTTGTTGATATAGCCAGCTATGGCCAACTGTCCGGAGGCGAGAAAGTCGATTGTCTAATTTGATGGAAATCAGTATTTGGAGGATGTGGTCGAGATGAGGAAGGAGAGAGCAGTGGTAAGAGGAGGCAGATGAATAAAAGTAGTAGGAGAAAGACATAATGGAGGAAAGCCGATGAAACGTTCAAATATACAGATCTTAAATAATCATACGTGACTTAAAAGCACAACTTGTGATCTTTAAATTGTTAAAAAAAAAGCTTATAACTGATATACTTTACATCAGTTTTTATTTATTTGTATTTTTTTTATATATATAGAGATATATAGATAGAGATAGAGA
>NW_005187560.1:192295-202964 GCF_000239375.1 Pundamilia nyererei
GTACCTCTGGTGCAAATTACTGACCTCTGTCATCATTTTAAGTGGGGGAACTTGCACAATCGGTGGCTGACTAAATACTTTTTTGCCCCACTGTATTTAGGTGTTTCAAATGTTCATCAGATTTTCACCTTTTTTTGGAATTCTCGGGAATCTGAAACATTCTAACAGAATTCTGTTGGGGTATAGAGGATGAAGGTACTTAAGCAGTGGCTTCATGTTTTACAGACAAATAGTGCTTCCATCTTTAATATACATTCTATATTGAGTTAATTAATTATCAAAACCCAAAGTATATCTAAAAGTCCCAGATGAAAGCACTAGATGAAAAGTAAGGGGAAGAGCTCTTCCTGTCTGTTAGTATACTAGTTGCTTAAAAAGGGAAAAGATATTGAGGAAAACTGTTAAAACTGAGTGTAATTTATTGGAAAACTCCACCCAAATATTTGTGGTTAAAAAGAATATTTGAACCACTACTTATATTATTCAAACACTCCTAATATGGATAACATTTTTGATCTTCTTTATACAGGGTTACTTCCACTTGCCTTTGCTAAATGTGCTCCCACAGTGCTCTTGCCTGTTTTTGTGATTTAAAAAGAAAAATCCAAATTGTGCTACTTTTCCAAGCTGTCACCTGCCCCACTTTCCACCAGTTGCAGTCTGCGGTCGTCTTCTGGTGCCAGCTAGCGAGGACGGCAACATTTAATTGTCTAGTGAATTAATTATGCACATTCCTAGTCAGTGCATTGCCAAAGTTATTACAATTTAACCAGAGGAAGAGACATGAACTGTAATGAGATTTGAAGTTAAGATATTTCTGATATTATTAGCCCACAGTTGCAGTAGCAGAAATTATACCTCTAAACCATGTGTTCAGATGGCTTTTCTGCAACATGGTCTATAATAAAAGACCTGCTGCAGTATCTTTTTTTTTTCTTTATTTAATGCTTTCATGCGTTTAATGTCTCTGTTCCATTCAGTTTTAAAACACAGACAGCTCAGAAATTCTTTAGTTTTGTTGAACAGACTCACACACTTCCAAGAAGCACAGAAAACAAGTTCAGACTTCCAGTTTGCTTGGTAATCAAATTAGAAATCCATATTTACACTTCAAGTCTGCGCAGTAACAGTAAGACTGTGCTAATATTTAACTTTGTGCAACTGCCTTTCAAGTCACTGTTTTAAACGTTTCAGGTTCGCTGCATGTTATTTCATTCTTCCAAAGAAGTGCCTCACGTTCGCTTTGATTGGCTGCTCGGCTAAAGCCCTGCGCAGCCAGTAGGCAAACTGAAGGCTCAAGTCTTCTGGCACCTGTGACCCATGAAAGAAAAATTGATGCACATTTAATGAAACGTCTGTCTTGAATCAGTTCATGAGAGAGGTTTCTAGTATTTACAGTTTGTGCATGTGTGTGTTTTTAGTCAATGTAAGAAAGAAAATAGGAAATGTAATGTTCTGGTAATGAAAAGTGTAAAAAAAAAATATTTTAAGGATTATCAAAATGAACAAAATCTTCAGTCAGAAACACCGTCTGCCTGAAAGGTCCTTCACAGCAGACCATTACTGAGAGATGAAAAAATGTGTTTGAGGTCAGCGCAGGACCCAGACTCAACCTTAACTCTTTTCATCATCTACTTCCCATTTTTCTTTTCTTTTTCTTCAGCTGCTCAAGATTTTTCCCTTTATCTCTCCCTCTCCAGCCAACACAGAGTGACTTCATCCTGACAAATGTGATGTGTGTGTGTGTGCGTGTGTGGGGTATATTGTGTGTGCTTGCACGTGACTGTAGTGAAGGGTGAATCATTTTAATGTCCGCAGGCCGTGTTGTGATCTCTGAACCACAGGCTGGCCAACAAGAGGCGGCCAAACAGTTGGTCATCTGGTGTGGGCTGAGATATTGCAGCATGGGTGTAAAACTGTGTGTGTCTGTGGTTGTGTGTGTGTGAGTGAGAGACATGTGGAGCTACAAGTGAGATTACTTGGACCAGCCACCTGTGTACAGAAAGCACTGGGAGTTATGGATCCCATTGTAGGGTTGATGCTAAGATAAATAAAAGTTAAAAGTTTGCAGTCTGGCTGAACTACAGACGCAGTGCACTCACTCGCCACTTTTAAGTGAGCTGATTGTTTCAAGCAAGTTTAAAGACACACAGTGAGAGACGCAGCTGTGTGTAAAAGCTGTTCACAGCAGTTGCTCAAAGGACCTGGAAGGACTTTGGTGAACTCAGAGATGTGATCTGGTTCTCCAGGTCTGCTGGATTCCACTGCTGTTAATTAGCCTTAGTTTATACAGAGTTTCTTACATCTCGTGCCAGCTAATTTAAACTTGCACAGAATGGCAACGTTCAAGTGGTTATTTCCTCTCCTGGGGGCCAATTTATTATCAAATGCTCCAACAATATGAAGAGCACTGGTTGGACAATAATAAAAAGTAACTCAGTAGAAAAAAAAGAGCTTTTGAGGTATCATCAAGAAAACATTGCATACATAAGTAAGTTGGTTTTCTGACCATCTATGTCTTTAATTTAGGGAACAATAAATAATTGCATTATTTCATCACAGTTCTTTTAGAATATTTGAATATGTATTAAACATGTCAGCAACACTTCCTTTTGTCACAAAGGAATTACTGACATTTAATATTTCCTTTATCGAAAATGCACCAAAGAAACAGGTAAATAATTCACAGACGATTCAGATGATTATAACTTGAATATGTAGTTCCCTTCAGTTCTGAGGTACATTTTGACATGTTTCAGCCGATTTAGTCTTTCAATTTTCTTTTGGCTCCTTTCAAGTATTAAGTAATTACTTTTAGCACTGTTTCACTATTTTAACAACTGCTGTTTCACATCATGCTAACATAGCTTTGAAAAATTAGACATTCTGCTCTTTAGATATATTTATTATATACTTTCATAGAACAAAAGCGTAGTGGAAGGTCTTTAGTGATTCATTAATATCTTGGTGGGAGAAATGAACATTATTAAGTTAACAAAACATATTACAAAATACTGAAAACAATGTCCCTCAAGTGAAATGCTAGCATATATTTCTAATGGCATGGCTACATAGTAAGTGACTCCTTCAGTGGTCATTAAAATCTGTGTTTAAAAGTGTACCTGTGGACCTCCATGTTAAAATGCTCAACTTCAAGGGAATTAGCATTAGCATGCGTGCCATCACTAAAGCTAATTTCCACCATAATGACAACTGTAGACGTTTTTTTTAATTTACCAAAATAGAAGTTTGTTCTTCAGTTTTGATGAGTGAAATTCACATTGTCCAACCTTTAAGGAGGAGATAGGGTACATATAGACATAAAACACTTCTTTCGTAAGAAGATACTCACAGAAAATTGGCAAAGTGTTGCACAGACTCAAAATGACATTCAGAAACTAATAGTGACACTGTTTTGACTGTGTATAATATACAGTCTATGATGATACATCTATAATAACAAGGTGAGCAGATAATAGTTACCATATTTGCTAGTTTAGTTTGGTATGTTAGCATGCTATGTTTGCTAATTAATGCTAGCTAAATCTAGGTTTAAAAAAAGAAGAAAAAAAGAATACTTGATAAAAATGAACTGGGTCTTCCCGAAAAGCAATTTATTAGGCCAGTCAAGCTGAGGGGAATAAAATGAGAGTATTACATACTATACTATACGCTTATACACCCAAAGGCGATTGGGTGTATAAGCGTAAAGAAAAGTTTCAATTTTGTTTTTGTAATGCAGCTTTATTTTAAAGCGTTAGCACAGACCATTTCTCTGGTAGACAATCCGGTTGTTAACCAGGGCTGGACTGGGACAAAAAAATCGGCCCGGGCATTTTGACTAGAGACCGGCCCACCAAAAATGTGACGTCATTCAGGGATAAAACCGCAAAGGATTCTGGGAACTTGTGGCAAGCGGTACTAGCGCATGCAGGCTTTCAATTGAACTCAGTTACACAACGATAAAAAGAAACACAAAAAATGGCAACAAGCTGTTGTATTATTAACTGCACTAGCCGGTGTTGTGCCAAAAAGTGATTGTCTGCCAAAAACTGATTTCCGGTTTTGCCAAAAACTGATTGCTCGTATTTAAATTGCTATAAGTAACTTGTTGGGCTATAATATGTGAAACATATGTCAAATGCATCCCTCATGGATGACATAAAGTCATCTCTCCATCTCCTGCTCTTTTATTTCTCTCTCTGCTGCTCTTCTGTCTCCTCTGTCACAGACTTCTCCACCTTTGATGATAAATCAGCTGGTGCAACATGTAAGGATTGGCACAATTTGTTAAGATTTTGAGGAGTTTGAGAAACTAACCTTAAGCATAAAATAAAATTTACTATCAGTAACTTCATAGCACCCGCCCAGCAGTATATAAACTCCGTCATGCTAGCTAGTACGCAGTACCAGTTATTCTAAGCGACTGTAAAAAGTCAGCACAGCGAAAACAAACTACAACTAAACTTGGTTTATATCTGACACAGATAGACAGCAGGTCATAACTTCTTACCTGAAGTTCAGTTCCTCTGCCACTATGACCGGCGGCCGCCTCGGGTCTCTCCTCCTCTTGCCTCCCCTTTCCCTTATCCACCTGCTGGCCTCCACCACTTGCTGATGTTGCTAAATCTGTGGAAGCTATGCCATAGCTACCGCCAAACAATTCAGTTATTTTTACACATTTGGCAGTGTCTGCCTGAAGGGCTTGTTTCTTTTTGGCCCTAATTTTTTCTGCACCTCCTTTCCTTTTTTTTGTTCTCCATTTTCTTTAGTTCGTCTATAACAGGGCTGCCCAATCCCAGTCCTCGAGAGCTACTATCCTGCAGCTTTTAGATGCATCCCTAATCCAACACAGCTGAATCAAATGGTTTGATTACCTCTTCAGCATGCCATCGTGTTTGGCAAAGGCCTGATAACAAGCCATTCATTTGATTCGGGTGTGTGGGAACAAGGATGCATCTAAAAGCTGCAGGACGGTAGCTCTCGAGGACTGGGATTGGGCACCCCTGGTTATAGGATTGCTAAACAAGGGGGAGGGTGCATCCGACCTCCTCGGCTGTAATTGGTCTAGCCCAGAGTCGATCATGACCAATTGGCCAATCCAACACCTTTCATTATTTATACCCTTCCAAAAAAAAAATAAAAAAATCCCCATAAAAACAAAAAATCGGCAGCAGCCCACCGGGCATATGCCCGGTATGCCCGATGGCCAGTCCAGCTATGTTGTTAAGTGATGATGTAACTTCAGTAACCCTACAAATGTCACTATTGTTTAGTTTTCTGTCATCATTTATGATGGAAGTGATAACAGAGCTGTACGTTTTCATTTTTCAGAAATCCCTCAGTCAGAACATGGTATATAATCTTTAGATGGAAACTACCAAACTCCCTGCTAACTCCTAACTCCGCTAAACTTCATAAATTCTGTTTTAATGGATGCCTGGATGTTAAACTTAATTGTTACACCTCATATTGCCACACTGATCATTTTATTACAGATGAAAGAATTTAGACATTTTGTAAGCCACAGTGATGCCACAGCGTTTGTTTGACTTTGGGACCAAAAGCAGAGTTTGGACCCGGAAACAGTTAATGATGTCGGACTTAAAGACATGATAGTATGACTGCCCATACAGTAAGTGGTTGAAGATCTCTTAGTTTACATTGAATTTTTTTCTGTCTTAAAGTTTTAGATTACAGCACACTAGCCCTGCAGTATTCCTGGCAGCATTCTCAAAATATTCCTGCATTTGCCTTCGAGTCCCTCCTGGATACAGGAAATGGGCGAAAGTAAATAATTTCTAATTAAGAAAAAAATCCTTCCATCAGTCTCGACAATAGGTGTCCAAAAAACACAGAAAGCCACTCTGCGACTGAATAAATAATTTGCTGTTGAAGATTCATGATAAATATACAGCTTTAAAGGGTGTCGGAACAAAAACACTGCAGGACTGAACTCTGCTGTTGTTCGCTGTGTTTGTGTCGAACGTTGGATTTCTGCTTTGGAGCCCTTTGATGTAATTATGTCTTCTCCCTTATGCCTCCCAATCTGGTTTTCATCACCATTACACTTTTCAGTAATGAGCACTCTTTTTCTTTTGAATAAAGGAAAACATCCCATTCCAGACAATAGAATATTTAGTAGCATTATGTGTCCTTGGATGGGTTTGCTCTCCTTTGCTGGAAAGCGTGAATACACTTTAGTGTGTGTGCGTGTGTGTGTGTGTGTGTGTGTGTGTGTGAGGGCTGAACCACAGCAGGAGGTTCAGACCTGAGATGGGGTGAGTCTTGTTGTCCTCCCTGAATTATTTAGCGCATGAGGGAGTATGTGAGCGAACGCTAACCCCGGTTGTCACGGGAGACCGCAGAGCAGAGTGCGCTGTTTATTATCAGTCTGTGTCCTTTTCTGTTTTTAAGTGCTGTTTAAAAAAACTGGTTCACTGTGCAGAAATCTTCACACATCCTCAGTTCAGTAAGAGTGATCAATGTCTCGTTTGTCTTCTCTGAATTCAACAACAAACAAGTATTTAGGAAAAAGAAGGGAGGGGAACAGAGGAGTATATGAAAGTGTGATCTTTCCTGGTAAAGCCTCTTAGGGAGCTGTGGATTTACACTCCTGTCAAATGATTTGTGGTTTCGTGTGTGTGTTTCAAATGTCCTCACAAGGATACAGAGATGAGAAAATCCCCTAATGTGGAAATTGTTATCCTGAAATGATGTTTTTTTTTCTTTTAGAAATGTTGACTTGGATTAAGGGTCGCAGAATGGAGAACGGGTGTAGGTTGATGGAAGGTCCTCGCCGCTTTGGGGACACAAAGATGTGTGGCGTCACATTTATTCCGCAGTGTTGGAAGTCCCTGAACTTGTGAACTGTGAATCTAACCTTAGACACTGAGGCACAAGACACACACATGAAAAGACACCCTCTCAACACCTCTAAGGGTCCCTGCGGGTATCCCACGGAGTTCAGGATGTGTACACTTGCTATATTTATGCACCTTTACACTCATTATACCAGCATGACCTTCAGTCTGCCTACTTTTTCACCTTCGTGTGGTTTTGGCGCTACACCCAGATTTGACATGTTTTTTTCATGTCATTTCCCAGCCTCCCTTTCTCTCTCTGCCTGGCTACTAACCCACCCACCCATCCATCCACCAAGCATGTTGGCACACAAACACTGTTTTTAGAAAGCAAAACAACCTGGGGAATATGACTGGAATATGGAAACGCTTAATCTCTCTGGGTGGATGAGTATCAAATCCCCCAGCGAACGATCGAGGTAGAGAGAGAAAGAGCGAGAGAGACTGTGGAGGAACACTGTGTTCATTTTGCCAAGGCCAGATGGTGAGGGCAGCTTTGGTGCTGCACGGCCTCTCAGGCCGTGACACACACACACACACACACACACACGCACAGACATGATTACCTCAGCCTGTTTGTACAGCAGCAGTGTACTGTGTGTGGTGGCCTAAGCGAGTCAGACTTATTAGATTAAGCTTTTATTTGTCTCTGCGCCGTTATCCACTGTTTTCCATCTCAATGTGTTGCTGGGATTAAGAGACAGTCTCTGGTTTGCGTTTTCCATGTTTGGATAGTTTGTAATCTGCTTCTCTATCTGTATTATTCAGCGCTGGAGGTTGGTTCAAATGCGCCAAGCAGCCTCACTAACACCAAAACTGACACAACCAGAGTATTGTGAAATTACACTGTTTCTTAACAAGGGATGTTTAATTTCAGCTTGCTTATAACTTGAATATGGCGTTGTACACCGCTCAGAAAAATTAAAGGAACACTTTGAAAACACATCAAATCTTAATGGGAAAAAGTCCTGCTGGATATCTGTGCTGATCGATCAATCAATCAATCAATCAATCAATCAATCAATCAATCAATCAATCAATCAATCAATCAATCAATCAATCAATCAAAGCTTTATTTGTCACAAGCAGGTTGCCCTGCAGTGAAATGGGACCCCCCCCGATGTGGACTGAGTGATGTGTTAGGAACAAATGGATGCAATTTGATGGAAATAAAAATGATTGATCTACAGAGGGCTGAATTCAAAGACATCCTGAAAATCAAAGTGAATTAATGATGTGACCGGCTAGTCTGTTTTGCCAAATTTTCACTGCAGCAACTTAAACTGGTACTCAGTGGTTTGCTTGTATACACACCTGGCAACATCAGTGCATGCCCCTGAAGGGTTTCCTCCCGGATCTGGACCAATGCATTACTGAGATCCTGGACCGTGTAAGGTGGAACCTGCATGGACTAAATGATAAAACAATATCCCAGAGGTGACCTGTTGGATTTGTATCAGGCAAGCATGGGGGCCAGTCAATGATATCAGTTCCTTTATCCTCCAGGAACTGCCTGCATGAGGCCCGGCAATGTCAGCCTCATGTGGCAAGTTCAACATCGCCTCAATACATGAGGTAAGACAGTGTGCAACTGGAGGAACCCAGGACCCACTACACCAGCGTAGGTTTGACAATGGTCCAAGGATACCTAATGGCAGGCAGTGTTGGGAAGGTTACTTTTAAAATGTATTCCATTACAGATTACACAATACATGCCCCAAAATGTATTCTGTAACGTATTCCGTTACGTTACTCAATGACAGTAACGTATTCTGAATACTTTGGATTACTTAATTATCATGCTTTTTACAACAACGTGAATGTACTATTGCTGTGATTTATTACTATTACTGAAGGTCCGCGACTCCGAACTGTAGTAAAGGGACCTCTGGCTAATACGGCGGGGTCCCTGTCGGCTTGTAGCCGAAAAATAGCTTTACTTTGTTGTGTGGGTCAACTTTTCTTGCGAGATACAGAGAGAGGCGTTGAAAGGCTGCTCCAACGGAACTTATTGTTTTGGAGGAAAACACGAACAAAGCATACAGTCGAGTCTTAATAGCTTACTTACAACTGGGCTCGTCAGGCACTCTTCTTGGCTGAAGTGGTTATTATTATATTTACATGCTTCCAGCTCCCGTTTTTGCTCGATGACAACTCGTACCTTTCCACTCCCCTTTTTCTCCCTCCTCGCGCTCACAGACCCATAACGTGTATGGCAGTCAATTCTCCCTGCAACACGGACTACACTGCCCATGATGCTACATTCCTTAGAGCTATGCTTGTAGCATTCTGCCTGTTAGCTTAGCACAACAACAACAACAACAACAACAACGAAAAGGCGCTCTCTCACCCAGGAAACACAGAGAGAGAGCGTCGCCCTGTAACCATGGCAACCGTAACGCTGCCGCCTGGAACAACAGAACGTAGCTGTCAAACAAAACCAAACAGTTCTGACCCGCGACAAAATGAAACAGGAAAGTACCGCAGTGTAATCCATTTATTTCAACAAAGTAACTGTATTCTGAATACCACCTTTTTAAACTGTAACTGTAACGGAATACAGTTACTCATATTTTGTATTTTAAATACGTAACGGCGGTACATGTATTCCGTTACTCCCCAACACTGATGGCAGGGGGCCATTGCATAGCCTGTGGAGGTCTGTGCAGGCATCATTGACCCATAGCATTGTTCATAGCTTCTCCCGACCCTTTCATGTCTGTCACACGTGCTCAGGATGAACCTGCTCTCATCTGTGAAAAGCACACTGCACCAGTGGTGGACCTGCCAATTCTGGTATTCTATGACAAATGCCAGTCAGGCTTTACGGTGCACTCTAAACCCGAATCAGTTGACTGAACTTAAAACATTTGTGGAAACTGATTACCTCAAAAGTTTTAAGTACACAAACTCATCTTTTCTAAGTATGAGGTACTCAAAATTTGTATTTATTGTTAACTTAAAAATTTTAAATTATATTTTTATTTTATTAATTGAGCTTTACTTAAAAACTATATACTTTAATTTTAATATTTTTGTGTTTTTTATAGTTTACTATTTTGATCCAACACAATGCAATTATATTACAAACTAAACGCAAATTATATGATTATTAATTAAAAGATATTTATTTTTAAATGTTTGAGTGTAGACTAGTAAAAAAAATTAGAGAAAGTCATTTACTTTACATTTTGTTTATTTAACATTTTTTATGGAAATGTAAAAACATCACTTAGTGTTTTTATAAAACCACTAACATGGACATTGGCACCATAAAGTGAGCATTATAAATTCAATGTAGAACATGTATCTTTTTATAAAATCACAAAGGACAACATCAGTCCTAATTGCATCTTTCTCAAAATACATAAATTCAAAATAAAAAGTCAAATACGAATCACTTTTGTTTGAAAAAGAAATGAAAAACAATTTTATAAAATGGGTACAAATAAAGATGATCATCTTCCAAATAACCAGAGCAAAGTTAGGTAAACTGATGGAGTTAAATCCACCCAAAGTCTGTAGTAAACAGTGCTTTAAATAAAGTGCTTAAAACAAAGTGCTCAGTAACAGAGTGCATGTCCTAACAAACATTGCCTTATATTCCTTCCAGAACTACTCTTTCAGCAACAAATCATTTTTAAGAGCATGTAGGCAGGGTTTCAGAGGTTTGCCGTCAACAAGCCCCATGAAGATTTTTTGGACAAAGGTAAATGTGTGAACGAGCTTCCTGGGGTAGTCTAAATGCAGAGCATAGATCAAGCCAAACAATAAGGCAAATGCATCTGCAAATCTGGGAATATCAC
>NW_005187560.1:205989-214868 GCF_000239375.1 Pundamilia nyererei
AAAAAACCAAGCCAAACTGCGGGATAAATCTTTGCAAAGACACATTGTTATGCAATAGTACATAATACATCAGTGAGATACTTGTAATATTACACAGAACTTCTACTTACAAACTACTTCTTTTACAGGCTGCTGCTTAAGATAGAAGTTGCCACTGCTAGCTAAGTCACTTTTGAATGATGCTAATGAGAAGAAGAAAAAAACCCGGCCGAACAATGAGGCTGCTGTTGTAAAAACGCCAACTTTCTTGCGTTGGCAATGGGTCGTTAAAATATCACTAAGACACTTTCTTTATGTGCAATTCTTATTAAAACTGTGTTTTAATCGGTTAAAACTGTAAAACTGACGATATCATCGGTTTGAAAAAGAGCGCGAACAACAGCGAACAACAATTCACTACCTGGGTCTGTGCTGTTTAACACAACGGCGCATTCAAAAACAAGTTAATGGCTGCAACATATTAATATACTTGCTTTTTTATGGAAAAAATAAACATAACGAAGGTTCCGTTTTACTTACAAGTTTCTCCAAATGTGCTCTCCGGTCGCTCGAGAAGGGCAGCCATATTGAACAGAATTTTCTGTCAACGTCGTTCAGGTTAGAGAGAAAACGTCATGACGTCATGACGTACAAATACGGAGCTCGAAAAAAAAAACATTTACTCAAAAATCATAATTAAAAAAGCAGTATTTACTCTTAACTTCTAAGCCATGTACAATTATAACTGTTTGAATCGTTAAGAGAACAGAAAAGTTTTAAGTTGTTTCAACTTTGTGACGCAATTCAATTGTTGTATCCACAAACTTTATAAGTCAGGTGGACTGTTGGGGTTTACAGTGTGCCAGACAGTGAGCACAGGGCCCAGAAGAAGATGTGGGTCCCTCATTAAGTCAGTCTCATTGTTTGGTCAGAGACATTCACATCAGTGGCCTGATGGAGGTAAATTTTTAGCTCTGGCATTGCTCATCCTGTTCCTCCTTGCACAAAGGAGCAGATACTGGTCCTGCTGATGGGTTAAGGACCTTCTACAGCCCTGTCCAAATCTCCTAGAGTAACTAACTGCTTCCTGGAATCTCCTCCGTGCTCTTGAGATTGTGCAGAGATTGTTGATGCATGATGATAATCCTACTTAGGGCACCATGAACTGAACATGTAGTCTTGAATAATACTTTTTTCACATCTGCAGTGTTTATTCCATTGAAACTGGTTCATATTCCTTCTTGGTGTAAAAACAGTAAGACTGATGTGCAGGGTACATAAACGGTAAGCACAGACTTGCAGCTAGCTATAAAACTAATATAAAGTATTCACATTATGTACCAGGTCAGAAGACAACTGTTTTTCTGCCTCAGGCACACTAAGAAGTGGACTAAATGTTCTCACTTGTTTGTAGTGGTCTATTTTGGTTCACTTAGTGTTTGCTTAGTTTTTTCTGTGTGAACAGACACTGAACCATGAGAGAAAACTATGAGCTAGATGCGCCAGAGCATATCTTTATATTTTTACATGCTGTAGTGCCATTTGTGGGAGAATTTTAAGTTGCTATATATCAATACAACCATTATAGCCCAAATTTAATGATATGTATGTATTAAGTCCATAGTAACTACATAAATTGCAAAAAAGTGCAATAAACTACAAAAAAATTTAAAATCATTTTTGTTTTGTTTTTTGTTTTTTACATATATTTCTAGTTAGAGAAATGTAAGAGGTTTATCCCTCAAAACTGCAAATACAAAGAAGTTCCTGAAAATAGTTTCCAATAACAGGAAATTTATTTTGAGTGTCTTCATAGTTTTATTTTTGAGATACACCAATTTTTATATACTGCAGGAAAAACAAATACTATAATGCAAATTTGTAAAAAAACAGCATATGCATCAAAATAAACTATTTCCAGCAGTGCAATTTGAGTTCTAAGCATCCCAGAAACTATACAGAAAAGCATAAAGTCAAACATGACTTTTAAAAGCACCAGTATAGGCTTATAAGGCCTGAAGGTAAAAGAAAAATCACATTTTTCGTGAAAATGACACCACTTCCGGTTTTGGGCAGGTAATGGCGGACATGCGATAGTTCACGCTGACGTTCGAAGTGTTATGAAAAGCTGATCTTATCGGCAAAGCGTGTTTCTGGAATATTATGTTTTGTGTTTGCTGCAATTGCTTTTTATGCAATTTTTGCAAAGCTATATGTGGAAGGAAATCGTGACCTAGGACAAGCTGATGGCATAAAATGTAAGTACAACTCGTCCGGTTTCATATGCAAAAATAATTATTGCGCTAGCTTACGTGGTTCCAGTTCTACAGGGATTTAAAAATAGTTACGCAAAACGGAGCGTGCCTGCTCCAACTGGTTTTAAAGGGTTAAAAATGCAACCATTTTACTCTTATTATGGACTGAAGCTATTCATTAGCAGGTGCATAATTACTATGAATGGCATTTAGTTGCCTACAAGGTTACTAACTTTCTTGTTTGATATTAGCTAAGCTAATATGAGTCACAGAACTAGATGTCTGATCCCATATTCATCGTAGTTGGAATAGAAGCAATTGTTGTACCATTAATTTGAAAAGTCATTGCTCCAGTTTCAGAGGGTGAATTTCTGTTTTGTTATAAGTAGAGTACTTAGCACTAATTACAATGTATCTGTGTTTGTTTGATACACCAGTAAATTCTACAAAGGCAAGCTTGTTTAAAAAGTTTGCTTGTTTGCTAATAAGACAGAGCTTCAAAAAAAAAAAAAGAGTCTTCAAAACAGAACTTTACAGACCAGTAGGCAATGACCATCCTTTATATACAGTCTATAATCTAATAATAAATTGCAAGTTAATGTAATGGATTAAAACTGAATGTCTTGTTAATCCCCCTTTTCATATGATTTTTAGTCCACAGGCTAAATACTGAAACTCTCTGCTTTTAAAGTGATATTTAAGAGAAAATGCATTTTCTCACCTCTCAAAAGCAATCCAGACTATCCAGCTGTCTACAGTAGCCACATAATGGCTCACATTTTCTCACACTCTACACCCACAAATACCCAAAGTTTTTACACTTGAAATCTAATTTGCTGTGTTTTCCACATGAACCTATAACAACTATCACAGTATGACTGTGTCTGAGTATCGGGCTGTGATGGCTGTGGAAACGTGGGTGACCTAGACCACAAAGTAAAGTGCCCGAGCGCCTCCTGCATTGAAAACACTTCTCTGACCCCACCATGCATGGTTTGCTTATGCAATTGTCCAACCTTGTTACCTTCAACATGAGATGATTCGATGTTACGCTGCACATCATGCACAGGCGTCGTCAGCCATGTGAAAAAAGAAAAATCGCCACCCCGTTTCACCCCAACCGCTTCTTTACAGCTTTTGCTGTCACTTCAATTCACAAGCAACAGGCTAAAGCGGCTCGAACAATAAACAAATAAACTTGCCAAATTCTGCTGTTCCCCATGGGGGCCGCAGAGCAGCACGGGGTACGCGCGGAGCATGGGTGGCTTGTGTGGAATGCGCTGCCATTTCTAGGAATGTGGCTCGAGGCATCAGAGCTGACGCATTCGCATCGTATAGGTTAAAAGCGTATGGACGAGAGGCAAAGACAGTTTGTCAACACAACACAGGCCGTCTTTGTTGGCATGTCCTAGTGGAAGACATGGATATGAGCCGGGTGACGACAGAAAAGCAGACAAATGTAAAATAATTCTCTTTAAAGCTACAAAAGCCAAAACCTTAAGTCACAATTCAGCCAGTATTGTCTTTTTTCTTCTCTCTGGCTTTATAAGTTGTATATTCTTGACTTAATTGTCAAAAGAATTTATGGATGTAGGAGAAGGAAACAGCGAGTCCTTGAAGAGATAAAGTTGGTGGTGAATACTCAGCATTGCCTGTTGTTCCTCACTAAATTCAGCTTCAACTTTCCAGGCTTCACAAAGACTCTCTGTGGCCCTGAGAGTTAAATAGATATAATTTGTAATTCCTTGGCATGAAAACACTGTGAGTGCAGTTAGAGGTAGATATTGTCTGCTGCGCTCCTGTCCTTGTGTGAAGCAATATGTATGTGTGTGTATGTGTTGTATTTGGAAGGCTCTTATCTGCTCTGCCTCTTATTCCCACTGTATTTCTGGTCTGTTTAATCAACACTTGGCCCCGCTTGTGCTGGAGCACCTACGGCGAAAAACGCACTTTGCCGTTCTCTCTTCTTCCTCTCTCACTGATGCCGTTTTTAAAGCTCAGACTTCCTCACCCCGCTTTACAGCAGATAAAGGTGCTTTCGTGCCATCTGAAGTATCTGACTCTTTTAGTGCAGAATAATGTCCGCACCGCTGCGGAAAATACCAAACGCACACAAAAAATTGCAAGGGTCTATAGGTCTGCCTGTAAATGCAAAACAAAGCTGAAAATAGCTGGGCTCATTGCCATTCCAGACAGATAGGACTAGGCCCAGGGCAGCGTAGAGCAGAGAGAAACAGAACCAGTGTGGGGACAGAGCCAAGGTCGGCTCAGGATGCACACTCATCAAGAGGTCGATGATCTAGCCCAGGTGACCTCATGTTGACCTCAAGAGTTTTTTAGCCTGGAGGGGAAATGTGTGTGTGTGTGTGTGTGTGTGTGTGTGTGTGTGTGAGCATAAATTGCTCCAAGTGTCTGTGTTTATGTATGTCTGCGAGATTTTTTTCCCTTCTGTTTTCTCATGGAGAATACATTTGGCCTCGGTTACAGCTGGATGCAAACTAATCTGTTATTATGAGTTTTAATACTCATTCTTGAGGTCACAGTATCACTGATATGTTTCACTGCAATAACACTGAATTGTACCCACAGATGTGGTGAAGAACAAATTGGATAAAACCAGGGAAGGGTAACTTACACTTTGTACGTCATGAAGGCCGTGAAGGATGAGCATGATTTAATGAGGCTCATGTCTGCCAAGTGTGAAAGCTGATATATATATATAATAAAGTATACTGAAAAAAAGAGAAAGTTTTCATACACAAGGTCAGGCCATGCAATGTTTAGGCAAACTACAAATAGAGGAAGACCTACATCTCAGACTCTACAGCCTTCAGTTAAAGTTCTAAATGTTAAAGTTCACTACAAATAAAAAAAGGCTGAACTTGCTTAGAAAAGTTGCATAGCTAAGGTTTTCAAAGTTACAACACAACTTACCTCAAGACTTATGGAACATTGTCCTTTGGAGAGATGAGACCAGTGGAGATGTTTGGCTATAATGCACAGTACCATGTTAGGAGGAAGCCAAACACAGCATATCAAATACATACAATTACCTCATACTAACTGTCAAGCACGTTAGCAGAGAGGTGATGATTTGGGCTTGTTTTGCAACCACAGGAGCTGAGCACCTTGGGGTCGTTAAGTTGACTGTGAACTGCTCTGTACACCAAAATATTCTTAAGTCCATGAGCCCATCTGTCCATTAACTAAACCTTGGTCAAAGTTTTTTCATGCAACAGAGCAGTGATTCCAAACACATGAGGAAATCTATGGTAAAAATGGCTGATGAAGAAAAGCATCAAGCTGTCCCGTCAAAGTACAGGCCGCTAAAGCTACGTTGTACATTGGGCCAAAATTCCTCCAGAATGGTGTGAAAAACTGATAAAAGATTATTTTGTTGTTGCTCCTGAAGATGTTTTTACCAGCTAGTAAAACATGGGTTGTCACAGGGCTTCATAAAATCTTGTGAAAACTTTTCTTTCACAGAACTACAGAACATGCCTATACAAGCTAGCTTGTAACTGGATGTTTTGCTAACTTGCTATTGACTTCTGATGGTATTTTTCAAAGCTTTACTACTAAGCTAATGTTAGCTTTTCAGCCTGGCAAGATAAGCTGCTTCAGAGCACTAGATAATGGAGGAGTGGTATACTAAATGGCTGATAAAAAAAAATGAATTTGCTGAACATTTAATGGAAAGTTTGTGACTGATGTTTGTTATTGATTGCTGACAAGTTAGGTGTTAGCTGCTGTTGTTTTGAGAGAGTAACCACACTGTCAGCAGTGCTGCTAGTCTGTAAGAGCTGGAATAAAATGATGTTAAATTTCTAATGTAAACAGGTTTAGCTAAAAAGATACAGAACTGAAGTTACTTACTGTCACATAAGGGCTAGCCTATGCTAGTTTCTGTTACTCTGGGTAGTATCTTTTTCAGAATTTCTTTTATTTGTCTTAAAAATTTGAAATGTCTAGAAGTTTGTGCTCCAAACTCTGTGTTATAGCAGTAATTACTAGAAATGTTTATTATTTTATGAAAATTGAACAGCCGTTACATTGCGACCAAGAAAAAAATAACGGTTTTGGGGGGTATTTGCCAATGGAAAAGCACCCATATCACCCAACCCTGTATCCAACGAATATTTTCCTGCTTCAGCTCAGCTACTTGTATCAATTTTAAGTTCACTGAATCTGTCTTCTAAAGTAATGGTTAACTGTAATCTCTCCTTTGTTTTTTGGTGATTAGAGACAGCTCTTTGCTAGCCACGAGCCTGGTTGATCACCTACTGCAGTTCATGTTAATTACCTACAGCTGAGTAAATGTGCGGCCACAGAGCATCTGTCGTTAACGAGCGGGCCGCAGCTTAATTAGAATCCTGCGACTTTAAAATAGCACTCTGAAATTGTGATTTTTGATTCAGTAGCGGTAATTATTCAGTTCATTTGAGCCTCCTGACATGAGATGTCTTTCCATGGCAAAGCCATTTAGAGCTGTCACAGTAAGAAAAGCACAAATGCTAATGTCATTAACGGTGGCTCCATTCCAAATGACACTCACGCATTACAAACGGCACCTGGGCACTGTAACTGAAGCAGCCATATGCAATCCATGCATGATTTTTTTTGCTGCTCACACTTGTGTGTTTCTGCATTTTAAATCATCTTTAAAATGATTTGACGGTCAAAGCACTAAACTATTAACTTTACTTAATACCAAGTACTTCAACCAATTTTCTTACCACTAGTTGATTGCAAGCTGTATTTAATATGTTTTGGTCCTGATCCTTATTTAACAAAGCCAGATAGCGACAATGGACCTGTTGGTCAACAGATAAGCTGCGACCTGCCTTAATTACGCCGCGATAACTCCTGAGGGGGAACGTGTTAATGAATCACTTTAGTGCACGTTAAGCTGCTTACTGAGCAGGAGTTACAAAACAACTGAGAAATGTGCGTGCATTACTCAAACATAAAATAATGTGTCGAGCAAAAGGAAACAAAAAAGCTCCAGCTTTCGTGCTCGAGCCTGCTTTCAGCCTTGCACTGCATTCATTATAAAGTCAATGCCGCTTCAGAATGCCAATTAACAAATGTACACATGTTGACATCTTGATGCACTTCCCAGATAAAATACACTCCCCCCCATGGTAGTTTACCTGGCAGTATAAGCAGCAGTACTGTATATGCAGAGCGACCCTTTGATTTAATCTGCAGCCAGATTGATTGAACATAGCCCGAGGTCTGTGCCTGGCCCCTGGATAAACAGATCTAGTGTATGTTATGTTTAATTCAGAGTCCTTCCACTGGAATGGAACCAAACTGATCAGGACTTGTTTACACTCTCCGGCCTCGGCAAGCCCTGGCCTACTTTTAACAACTTCCGTGCACTTTAAATGGAGGTAAGTGCATGTTTTCATGCGTGTGTTTGTGTGACTGACTCCGTGCTGCAAGTGTGCGCACAACAAATTAGCTTTGCATGTATAATGCAAGACCCCTCAGCTGTAGAACCGTGTATATATATCGTCAGGGCTTGGGGGAAGCGCGATATGATGCGCCGGCTGGCCTGGATGTGTGTGGAGACTGGTTGCATTTCCTCGTCTGCGTGGAAGACGTACGAACAGCCTCACTGAATGACCACTTTGGACTATGAGATCACTCGCTCGACTTAGATGATTCGATGACTTAGAAAATGAGCGTGTGCACATCGCAAATGTAGAGGACATCAGGGTTTTTTCCTTTATAAAACTGAGGCAGAGTTGCTGTATGTCAAAAGTACAATTATATAACCAAATGCATCCATACATACATGCTGGAGTCAAATCAGCCGCCCATCTGTCTCTTAGAACACGCTCCTCTATCAGTCGAGCGGTGACTTCACACACACAGCCATTTAAGCACAGATTTAATGTGTAGACTTCTGGACACAATCTCTGGAGGTGTGTGTTTCTGTGTGTTAGTGTGTCCCTGACAGCTCTCTGTACTAACAGCCCCTGTAGCAGAGCAGATACCAGCCAAAGATTAGGATGTAATTACACGCCACTTTCTGCTCCATCTCTCTGCCTGAGAAAGGAAGAGAAAGAAGTGAGGAGTGAGAGAGAGGCGGGGGTTGGGGGCGGGGGGCTGAGGTGGAGATAGGGCCGGGCTGTGAGTATCTGGATGTGCATGTACACCCCCTCCCCGCCCCAATCTTGCTCACACTGCCAATAAAACTTGAAACAACCCCCCCTCCTCCCACCCCCCAAAAAAGATTAAAACCTTTTACCCTCCTTACCTTGCTCAAAACGCGCCAAATGTTTTGACTCAAGATTTACCCCGCTGTGCTTTCATTGGCCGTCTGTCGCCATGGCAACAAAAGGAACAACCGGCGTCCCGTTCTGCACATGCGGAGGGGGTGTGCATGCCACACTTGTGCTCTAAGCGTCAGACATTAGGATAATCCCCCTCTCTCATTTAAATGTAAAGTCAGCAAAAGAAAAATTCGCTCTAGCAAATGTGTAATATATGTATGAGCGCGTGAGGAGGGGTGCGTGTGTGTGTGTGTGTGTGTGGGAGGGGGGGCTTTTTTGCTCCCTGACTGTGTCCCAAGTGCACACAAGGAAGATAATTTGCTGGAGGAAAAGAAAAAAACTTTAATGCCATCACATTTTT
>NW_005187560.1:214946-226110 GCF_000239375.1 Pundamilia nyererei
AATTTCCTGTAGTGACATTTTTAGGTCAGCCCTCAGTCACTTTCATCATTATTAGGAATGCATGCACGGTGCACACTGAAACTGTTGGGATGCGGTAGCGGGATGAAGGATGAGTCTCCGAGGGGACTATAAGCCAAGTGCCGGTCTCCTCCCACCCCCTGCACTCCCATGTGTTTCTTTTAGGTCTCTTTTTGAAGATGGGGGAACGCTGGCGTTAGACGAGGCAGTTGTCACAAATACACTTGGGCATCTTGCAGAGCCTTACCCTAGCCAGCCGCGATCTGTCCATGATTTGTTTTGCGATATAGGTGCAGTAAGCAGTGAGCACTTCCTCAGTCAGGAGAGACGTGGACACGAGTGAGTTTTAATGCTGCTTTGGAGAAAGAGGCAGACAGTGTGTGTGTGAGAGAAACAGAGGGAGAGAGGGGAGGAAAAAGGAGAGAGAATGAGGAGTTCCACGTTTGTGCAGGATCAAAAGCTTTCAGGGGATTTTGGAGCTCGGAGCTGGTATCTGTGTATGTTGGTGGGGGGGAGCTTTGACACAGATGTGAATATAGAAAAACAAAAACACACCCCTCCCATGTACACTCACGCATACACAGAAAACATTAAAAAATGAGATACACGTAATCATTTACAGCCAGCGGGCACGCACATCAGCATCCTTCCTATTTATTACACACACACACACACACCTCTCTATCGCTCACAGATATCCTCTGTCATCCACGAACAGACAGAAAAACAAATAGACTGAACTGAGTCACACTTACAGAATGTTGAAATTACAGCTGGATTAGCCTTTCAATTGCCCAGAAAATAAACATTACATTATACAGAGCTACAGACACACTTACTTGCTCATGTGTACTTTGAGTTGTTCAGTAACCTCACGGCTCTGTCCTTTCACATTTAAAATGAATTTATCCCTCATTTGAACCGTCTGCTTCTCTAACATAGATATATTGTGTAAGTGAAGGGCCAGATTTTGCAACCATGTGACATTTCACTGTTAGCTATCAAACTGGTTAAACTTGCAAGCTGGGCAGGGTGGTGGTGGTGCTGTCACTGCCCAGCAAGAAGGTTACTGGTTTGAACCCCGACTGGGACCTCGCTGTGTGGGGTTTTCATGTTCTCCCTGTGACTGTGTGGTGTTCTTGGAAACTCCTGCTTCCTCCCAAAGATATGCTATTAGCTTAGTTCAGGTTCCAAACTGGTCATGGATGTGAGGTAGATAAAATGGGTGAGTTGTTGATACTTATGAGCAGTCAGTCATGATGTATGGGATGATGCATCAGTCTGAATATTCTGAACACATTTTAATGACCAGTGAGTTTTACTTTCCATCACTGATTAGTTAAAACACAACTTTCAGCTTTTCCTGTGCATGTTTGATTTCCAAATACTTAAAGCATAGAAAGAAAGTATTGATTCTATTGCAATAGTTTCAATCTGCCTACCTTTATTGTACTCTAAAGTACTTTGGTAGCCAGTAAGACTAGAAACGTGCTGTATAAATGTGACTAAATTGGTTGTATATTACTTAGGCTATGGTGTCTGGAGGTTTTTGCCAAATTGGTCCTGGGCGAGGTATTAGATGAAAAGTGATTCAGGTGACCCCTGCGAGAGGTAAACTAAGGGGGACAGTCTAGCCTGCCTGGGATAGGGTTACTAGGGCTACATCCACACTAGCTCAAATAGATTTGAAAACTAGTGTTTTCAGTCGTTTTTACAGAGTTGTGCGTCCACATTGAAACGGCCGAAAATGCTTACGTTCCAGTACTGCGCATGCGTGAAACGCAAGAAGATGAAACCTCGCGGCAAAATGTTGAGGAAAAGCACCGAGTTTTTTAAATGGACCAACAATGAGGTGGAGTTGTTGCTGCGAGTAACACAAAAGTACAAAGTTGCAAAAGTGAGTGAGAATTAAAGAATTGGAAAAAAAAAAGCTATCTGGAGCATGTACAGACTGATATTAATCTTTAATGCGCTGTCAGAATTGAGAGCAAACAAAACAACTGCTGTATAATGCTCTCCAGTATGCTCTCATGGTCACATGACTGCATCACATGACTAAAATGCATCATCGTTTCCGAAAGTCTCCGTTTTCGCTGTCCACACTGCGACGCGAAAGTACCGTCTTCAAATGTATGTGTTTTCGAGAGCGTTTTCAAAACGCTCGTTTTTCTTTGGGGAAAATGCTGTCTCAGTGTGGACAGGAGGCCAAAAACGATGCCTTTTCAAACAAAAACGCATTAGTGTGGACGTAGCCTAGGGCTCCACCCTGGAGCCAGGCCTGGGTAGGGTGCTTAAGGGGGAGCCCATGGGGCCTTGCTTAGCCAACACGTTATCACTCCCAAAGCATAAAGTTTTACCCTAGGTGACAAATCATTGGTATATTATGCTTCTGGCCACCCAAGATGTCCCTATATTACGAGTTCGGAAAAATGAGGAAACATGAGAACCGTTTTTAATGAATCTACACACGTACGTTCATTTTACTTAAATCGCTTTGGAAAACACTATCTAACATGATTAATATGGTGGTTAAGGTTAGCGTTAATGCTAGCATTAGGGCTGGAATACACGGCTGGAACGTGTGTTACCGTGGGAGCATCATTCTGTTCGGTTTCATCCACAGTCTGGCGCGTAGCATAAGAACGCGGAAGGTCACCTTTCGCTTTCCCATGGACAACTCGAGACGTGACAAACTGTCGGTATATTATGCGTTGGGAGTGAGAACGGGCTGGCTGGGCACAAACACCTGCAGGAGGCACCATGGGGTACAGTGCGTGTTGTTCAAGGCCAGAGGTCCTTGCAGTCTGATCACTAGTTATCGTGGCTGGAAGAGTAAATATGATTAAAAAACTATTTTAACAAATGTATTTGAAAACCAAGGCTTATTTCATAATTATACATGCTATAAGTAATATATGTTGATCATGTTTAAGTAGCCTGTTTTTGTCTGTATAAATGAAAGAGGTCAGCGGACCCCGCATTAACCAGCCACCCCTGATGCAGTCTGTAAAATGGGTTTGTTTTCCACACAGAGCCACTTGTGTTAAAAGTGATTCATATGCACACATGTTCAGACACCAGTCACTTCCACACACAAACACACAGCCCCACCACGCTGACAGCATATTAAATTCATGAGTGGATTACCCAAGAGTTTCCAAATCATAGCAAAATCATGGATGGATTAATTCCATGTGACATCAGCTCGTCTGCGGCTCCTAAGCCATATTTATTTGACGATCAAAAAGCTTAACCTGGCCGGTTAATCCCATCCTAATATTCCAGTAATCTGTCCCCAATCCAAACTGTAACAGAATCAGCTTCAGCTGTTTGTTGTTTGTCTTTGACTTTTTTCTTTTTTTTAACATTTTCCTTTCCTGCTTCAGATTTTGCACGCAAAGAAAGTTTTGAACAGAACACCTGTTTGTGTTTCTGTCTCTGAGCACGTGCATTCCCCCCCCTCCCCCGTAAATATTCCCCCATGTCCAGGCAGGGTGACTCAAATTCTATCAGATTCAGACACATTGTATCACACACAAACAAACACTCTCACCACTGCGACCTGATTGAAGCCACATACATAAACAGAGGATTAGAGACTTATCATCAAGTCCCTGGAGTTTGGATGTTAGCGAGGTTATGCTTCCTGGTAAGGTTCTTATGTTTTACTATAAGCAGACCATGTCCCAATGTTATTCATTCTGCTCTTTAAAGAGCACTTTACTTGATGAAAAAAACAAAACAAAAGTGCATACAACCTCCTGCTGTACTTGTTTGTTCGGAGCAGATCAAATGCCATAATCAGATCAACATTCTCCACTGAAGATAGAAATGGGAACGAGGGCGGGGTCTGTGAAGGGGATGATGATGGTTACTATGATAAGGGTTTAGCTTCGGGAGAGACCAGTAAAGCAAGAGGAAAGGATATGAGAAGAGAAGGAGTGGAGCGGCGGGTGGAGATGATGGAAGGGGGCAGCAGAGCTTTACACTTGGGTGCAAATGATTTTTGAGTGGGGGGGGGCGAGAGTCTTGGAGTGACGAATAAGTCTGCTGGTGTTGGTCTTTTTATTAAAAATCATTCATCAGCGTGTCACTGTCTCTCGTATGATGGATATGCGGCGCTTTGATTGAGCACATATTTATTGGGAAATTGATCAGTACCACAGTCAGTTTTGTCTTTGGGAAACGCTTAGACTGAATACTGATGACACAGTTTAGTAGCATCCTTCACCCGGGTCGTCCATGACGGTGCTCTCGAAATAAAGTGGAAAACAGAGTGTTGCAATTTAGCACAAGGAAAGGAGGGAGGGTTTAATGCAGAAAAGTATAACCAATTATACAAAAAAGTGTGGATCCTGTGGCTAAAAGACAAATTTTAGCTACTTAGTTGCTTAATGTATTTTTCTTAATGTGCCAGTAGGTTTTCATTTGGTGATGGGTCTGGACTTCAGACCTATCCCTTTAGCAACTGGACTCTGGTACTGCAGTTCTGTGCTGTCATGATACATACAGGTTATGTTTTTGCAGCATAATTATTAGCCACGCTCTTCGGTCAGCTCCGCTACTCTCCAGCACATCTATTCAGCCAATCACATGGCAACAACTCAAAGCATTTAGGCATGCAAAAGAGGGTTGTCAAAAAAATCGATACTCTGATATTAATCGATAATAAGATTAATTTCGTAAAAAGATAGTCCTTTGCAACAACATTGTGGCGTCTTTACCCGCTTGAGGTGACACAATTTCACACAGCACGACTGCAAACGGAGAGGTGCACAGCTTTGCTAATGCTAATGCTAACAATGTTCATAATGCTGAGCAACACTTTAAGAGGTATTTCAGAGTTCAATGAAGCTCTCATTTTAACAGCACTTAAGTATTAAACTGTTCTCAAATGTTAACCTGACTGGTACAAGCCTTAAAGTCAGCCTAAAAGTCAGCTGTTTAAAGTAGCTACATTAGCTACATTGTTTTTAGCTAACTTAACTTTCTTTATTTTTTATAGCTGTTGTAAATATATAAATTCCTGCACTATCTAACATTGTAATCTATCTAACTATCCATATGTCTATCTATCTACTGCTCATTTAAAAATCTATTTAAAAATCAGAGGCCAGGTTTTCAGAAAATTTCAGTAGGATGTTCAACATACATTTATACAGTTATGAACAGCCGAAGATAAAGACCCAAAGGTTGTTTGTAGATTTCACTGAGACCTTTGAGGGACACTTTTACATTATTTATTTATTAATCTATTGACTTTATGACATTTTTATTGGTCTTTGTAATGTTAATACACCTTATATGCTGTTTCTTTCTGTTTGAACTGCCCTTAGAGAGAGCAGGGAGCATTTAATAAAGAAACTCACTTTCTTGTGTAATCCTTTTGTAATCCCAGAAAGCATTGTGCTTGTCCACTACATAACAGAAAGCAGACTCAACACACACCCAGGTGAGGATAGATATTAAACATGCCATTACATGAAAGTAGCTCAGCAGCCCATGCTTAAGCTTAAAAGCATCAGAGGCCATCATATTGCACCTCTTTAAACATACGCTGCATATTGTTCTTATAGTACAGAGATCCCAAAGCTCCACACTTGGGTGTTGTGATTAAAAACTTGGCCGACCCCATGACAACCCCATCTGCCGACGTGAGATGGAAATAAAAACAGTGGAAAAGCTTGCTATGGACAAACATATTACGTTTTAGATGCAAACCCTGGTTTACAGCAATTCAGTTTTTATATTTACACCAGTTCACCACAATAGTCCTGTGAATCAAATGAGGGTCTGTTAAAAACATCAAAGATTTCTAAAGACCACCTTCCCAAAAATAAGAAAAACATAACAAAAAAATATTTCCCACAGTAAAACACTTGAGTTTGCTTCTGTCATGTAATGGGATCATGTTGTGGTGTAATGTGCTGATACACAGAGTAGCTTTCAAAGTTGCTGTCAATTTGCTCCTTTTTTTGACAGTCACAATGGAAAAGTATGACTCACATAAATAGGTGGTGAGGAAACAAAAAGAAGAGAAGTGATTGCCTGTTCTGACAGAGAGGGATATTGACTGGCAGCCAGTATCCAGAGTAAAGCAGGGTCAGCTTGTATAAGCTGCAGGCTGTCGTTTTCTCATAGATCTTTGTCTTGTAAAACTGGATCCGCAGAGAAAGAGTCCACAATCCAAAGGTTCCCATGTTGTGGGCTCTCTGCGAAAGTCTTCTGCAAACATGTGACAACCGAGTCAAATGCTGGGTTGAAACGGATCTCTTGACATAGAGGAGAGGCTTCCAGAGTTTAACTAAAGACTCTTTTTTTTTCTCTCTAGAAATTCCCATTTTCTGTTTTTCAGTGATGCAGTTGTTAAACTAATCAAATATATCTGAAAACGACTCCCGTTTTGACCAGTGTTAGCATCAGTGTAGTACTTAGCCTGGTAGCACGCCACTCAAAGTTCATAATTGTGATTAAACACTCATCCTGTAGCCACCTAAATTCACTGTTGTAGAAGAGCTGCCGATGAGCACAGACCAGCATTGTTAAAGGTTTCACAAGCATGTTTAAGACTTTTAGCACTTCTGGCGTAATTTGCATTTTTTTTGTTGAAGTAATCATCAAGGCAGAGAATTATAGTATCCACTGAGGCTTTTGTTGGAATTTCTATACAAAACAGTCGATAATCGTGAAGATTAATGCCTCAACGGCTCCTTGCAAAAACTAACAAAGTGGTATTTCTAACTTGCCTGGCTATAAGTGAGTGTATAGGCTTGCCTTTATTCATTACACAAGTTGGAATGCTGGGTCATCACTCATGTTCACAATCCTCATGTGTCTTGAGGGCAAAATAATCTACTCAGCAGTTGCTAAGGGTTTTTTGCTACAACCTGCATGTCAGAAACAATATAGCTAGCTTTTTGTCACGGCATCAGAGGAAGCATTAGCTTGCTAACAGTTTGTCTCTGCTCGATGACGGTGTGGTGATGTAACTGATCATTCTCTAATTGTTCAGTTTCATTATCTGAATTATTGTGAATGCAGCTGGTACAGCAAAAACTTGTATATTATCACTGACTGGTAGGCTAAAATCATAGACTCTATATAAAAGATGGAAATAGCCACTGTGGTGTTACTCATTGGTTTGGGACTTTTTTGTTTTGAAACCTCAAAGTTAATGTTTTCATTGATAGACGCATTGGTTGTTGGAACCAGATTTGGAGTGCTAAGTTTTCAGCTAACGGTAGAAGGCTAGGTTAGCAAGGTACAGTCATAAATTATACAAGTGCATACACAGACATGCATATCTGCCATTAGTGCTAAGTAGTATCTAGCAAAATATTAGATTTTTACCCACCAAACTTCTTGGGCAGGCTGTACCAACTAGCAAGCAGTGTTTTTTTGCCAGATATTTTCATTAGACATGCTCCAGAAGGCACTGACACCACAGACACGGATGAGAGATCCAGTTCAGTGTCTCACTTAATAGAGATAAGACCTAACAGACAGATAGCTGCTACAGATGCCTACATTGGGACACCTGTCAATCATAACGACTCTGCCTCTAACTGTTGTATCACTATGGATAGGTTAGAAAAATGTTCACCCATAGACTGTAAACTACCCTTACAGGCCAGAACCGTGTGTCATCCCAGGCTGTGATGCAACAAAGAACTTTAAACTGGGAATATGTCGGGGTTGTCACGGGCTGCGATGGCAGACCGTGGAGTTGTAGAGAAAGTAGGGCCCAAACGCGAGACTCTAGTGAAGGATAGTGGATTTATTTGTAGTGAGCGGACAGAAACAACAACTATATACAATTCTGGCACTGTGACTCCTGTGGCGATTCCCCTATGAATCCAACACAGTGCACGTGTCCATAACAGTGAAAAAGGTGACAACTCCAAAAACCCGATTCCACTCCGTGATTTCCCCTCATGACGACGTTCCTGACTCCCGACTCAGTTTCGACTTGAGTCGGGAGTATAATCCCGCGCCGACTGGAGCTCCGCCACCTTCTTAAATAAGACGCTGCTCATGAGGCCATCAGCTGCAGCTGGTGAAGGCTAATGAGCGGCAGGTGGGGCAGCCTCCAATGCGGAAACACTTCCGGGTCGCCGTCCCCTCAGCGACCCCAAAACTTCCGGGAGAACACAGGGAGAAAGGACAAAGGGAGAGAAAACCACCAAAAACATAACATACTGAAAAACATACCAAAAATACATGAGCTCTGGGTCAACAGACCCAGGCCATGACAGGGGTCAAATTATTCTTTTGTTGCCAGCCTCAAGTGGCCATAAGAGGAACTGCAGTTTTTGCCAGTTTGATGGATTTTTCAGCCCTACAGGTGATCCCTTGGTCTACATAAAACATTAAATACCAACACGTTCTCACTCCCAAAGCATAACATTTTATGCTAGGTGACAAACTGTCGGTATATTATGCTTCCGGGAATCCAACACGTTCCTATATTATGAGATCGGAAAAATCATTGGTATATTACGCGTCAGGAGTGAGAACGGGCTGTAAATATGCCTCAGTAACACAGGCCGCGAGACTGGTCTGCAACCCCACAAATGTGAAGTCCCCAACTAGTTGGCAAGTGGTTGCTGGCTTGTTGCCATTTAAAATCAATCACAAAGAGGGTTCTGCGGCTTCCATGCAGACTTCAGGAGTGTGAATGATGTGTTCATATGAAAATAATATATAGCTTTCTTTGTCCACATTTCTTGAGATATTACTGCGTGTGACGATTCCTGTGAAAACACATTTTACAACCTAAGAAACTACAGTGTTTTATGTACTCTTTGTGAGAAACCACATGTTAAGTTTTTCACTTCTTCGTGTTGAACAGATTTCATACTAACTATTTGCTGTGAATATTTTATGCTTGTTTTGCAGAGTTCACAGTAAGCTGAGGAGTGTGGTCAACGTCACACGAATCATTGAGACCTTCAGTGTGGATATCAGCCTTCAAACGCCCATTCTGGTCGGACCCTGGCAGATGGCAGAGTGGATGGGGGAGGGTGATTGAGTAATACGACAAGGGGAAAAGAAGGGATGATGATTGGGCTGTCAGCAATCAGCATTAAAAGTCATAGGAGCATCTTTGGCACACTCTACAGGTCCTAGATTCAGTCCCCAGAATGAGTTAATTCAGGTGAAAGTCTCTGCTAAAAGTTGTTATCTACATAGCGTTGCCAACACGTCTGGATTTGTTACTCATTTCAAAAATTACTGGAGGGGGGTCACAGCGTGATTTTCAGCATCCACAGGATGATTTATTGAACGTGGAAATATATATTCCCAATGTGCAAAACTCTTCTGTTTTTAATCACGGTAATAAGAGTTTTAGCTGTCAAGTAATGAATATTTGCTGCCTCCAGGCTCCGTCTTGTAATTAGAAAAAGTAAAATTGCCTGTCAAGGGAAAATAAAACTTGTCATTTGGTATCAAAGTCTACCGTTTTGTATATAAACACCTGCAACAGTGCAACGTTTGGAGCACAAGTAGGCGTTGATTTATTTTTTTTGAGGGGGGGGGATTTTTGAGCTAGAAGCTAAAGAGCCACAGTCATAAAGAAAAGAGTTTAGTCAAAGACAAACAGGATGTTGAAAAAGTAGACAGTGCGTGTTTGCGTGCATGTGTCCCGGCTTTTAAATTCGTTTTTTTCACGGTGAACAGCCGAATAAACCTTTCTTCCTCTGACTGGAAAAAAGCAATCAGGCCTTTATGAAAAAAATAGAACCGCTGAACTACATGATAAAATGGTCAACCCTCGCGATCAATAACCCATGAAGCTTCCCATTAAGGTTTCATTTTAGCACGCAGCGTGATTTCAGCATCGGAGGAGGGGGACGTGGTCAGTCACGGGGGTGTGCGGGGCTTGCACCAAGGAGGGGTTGCACCATCTGCGACGGATCCCGTGACCCCATTCACCGTCTACCCTCCAATGAGAAAGCCTGCGTTCCCGAGTCACTGGGTCGTGTCCCACTTCAAAACATGATAAGTCACCAGGAAATGCCTGGGATGGGCATTTCAAGTTAATAAATTGGTTGTTTTTGTTGACTCTCAAGGACTGTATTACAAGAGAAAACCTCTTCAAAGTGAATTATACTGTTACATTTCTCTTCCTTATTGAAAAGCAATAGTGCGGTCAGTAGCAGTGTCCTCCTGATCTTCACTCCCATCCTATCCTTGTGTGCTCAGGCCAGCTTCTAATGCAGTACTGTTTAACTGCAATTAGGGTAACACTTATATAAGGTGGCTAATTCTGGCGTGCAGATAGATGCATACTGAATGAAGTCTTGCAGCTATAAGGCTGTATGTAATGAGTGGGCCAGGATTAAAAAATAAACAGACTCTGAATCTGTGTTTTTTATTATGTGTGTTTGTCTCTGGATGTTTCTCCTTAGTAATTCAGTAGCATATGTTTAAGCGATCAATCAGTGACATTTTTTTATTGACGCCCTTCTTTCCTGCACATTGGGAACTCGCACTCGCTCGCTCTCTATCACTGTGTGTATGACTCAGGGAAATGCTGTGGGAGTGATTCATTTAGGTGTGATAGATGTGTCTGCAATATACTGATCTGTCTCGCGTGACAAGATTACTCACACTGGACACCTCTCTTAATTCTGCATGTGTGTGATTTGAGTGGAGGGCAGCATGTGTCGGCCAAGAAGTGTGTTAGTGTGCTTGTGGGAAATGAGATAATCCCAGCGAGCAGCTGTGGTTCAGCCTATAGAGCATCTGGTCAGGTTGGCAGTATGCTTATATGACAGCCTGTTCACCTCATATTTCTGACAGTCAATAATGGCGATTAGGTCTGATATAATGATGATTACAGGATGGAACGAGTGCTTTATGTGCTATTGTAATGGCTGTTGTATCATTTTCTAAGGGTTAGCTCTAAGCCGCATCAGTTGTGACAACGGTCTCTTTAGGAAGGCAAAATGACCTGTCACAGGAACCTTCCTGCACCCACTCGTTAAAAAAAGTTGTTACACATCCTTTTGTCAAGAGAAGTCAATATGTTGTCTAGCAAATATATATATATATATATATATTTTTTTTCTTCTAAATGACATCAGAAACAGCAGTATGCGACATTACGTGATGGCAGAGCTTCAGTTCATCCTTTGTCATT
>NW_005187560.1:232615-258949 GCF_000239375.1 Pundamilia nyererei
TAACATTGTTATCTTTTTACAAAAAAACAGCTGAACATGAGAGGTTTTTGGACCAATTTTGTGTTCTCCATTCTTTAAGCACCGGTTTGAGCACCGTTTCAAAAGTACCGGTTTGGCACCGGTATCGGATAAAACCTAAACGATACCCATCCCTACACACCACTGTCACAGCAGCCATTTTGACATATCATAACAGGGTAAACACTAGTGTAATTAATAACATTAATTATGTCCTTGTTCCATTTGGAAAGACCAGGCCAAGCGTGCTGGCTCACCAGAATGGCTGTGGCACATTAAATGTAACAGGACAGTAATTAATTTGATTAATTACACCTATGATTACCGTGCTACGACACATCAAAATGGCTGCTAGAAAAGGACTGCCACATGAGACTTAACACCTTACTAAGAATAGCATAACAGGTGTAGCTGCTGCCACCAAATTTGGGCCACTTTTTAAAATAATTTAACTGTAGCTTAGCTAACCATAATGCTAACTAACCGTAACGCTAGCTAATAGTAGCACAGCATTTAAAGTTAAAACTGAAAGCTACTAACAGTCAGCTCTCTGACAGAGATGAGTCTCAGTTCAATTCTCACTTCTTTACATTTTGCTAGGAAAATTAGAAATAGGTGCAAACATAAATGGAAAAAGTTTGTAAAATTGAGGTTTATTCTTCAACACAGCCCGAACTCACTTTCGGGCTCGCTGTATTTCTTATAATTTCTTTAAGTATTCTTCAGGAATAGTTCTCTAGGCTTCTTGAAGGATGCCATTTATTCTGTTCTCTGTCAAGATGATCCTGCTTTAATGATGTTGTGGTCTGGGAAGGCTCGTCTATGACTGATAGTGTTTCACTGTGTGTTTATGGACAAACTAAACATTGCATCTACAGTGGCATCCCTAAGGACAGCAAAAGTGCATATTGTGCTTGTGTTTTTTATTATGCTGATGCTGATGTGATTGTTTCTATGTGATGTGCACAAATGTCAGGTGATTCTGTGCAAGCCAATTTCCACACAAATAAATCTATGTGTCTGTCTGTACAGAGATATGCCAAGTTTTCAGCTAATGGCTCTTTGGGAATCACCTTGTTGGTGCAAAAATGATTTTTTTTAATGCCTGTCAAACTGTGTTATCTTTGGCATTTTTCACAGCCTCAACTAATGAAATGAGAAGTAATTATGTCTTTTGAGACAGGCTACTAGTAACAAAGTGCCTAAAGAAACAATTTAAATTTCTTTGCAAAGTTGTCTGTTGTATCTAGACACAACAGTGGATCATCCTTGAGCCTTTCACACAGTGCTTTAAGCACACAAATATGTAGCTCTTGATTTTTTTTTCACAAGCTTTACTTTTTATTCCTATAATTTAACAAATAATAACCCAGATATACATTGTAGCTTTAATCTGTCCACACTTTTCTCAGCAGATTTACAGTTTTCACAGTGTTGCTCTATGCCCTGTAGAGCAGTAGCGCAATTAACCCCTTAAAAAGCTACTAATAGGCTCGTCTGACACCAAGCAAAACAGTCTTGAAACCGAATTTCTCGTGTTTGTGTGTTTCAGCTTAGATAATTTATTCATTCGAAACAGAGTAGGGAGGATGTACTATTATCTGGCACTGGAAACAAACGTCTTTGAAGTCTTCTGTTAGGTATGTGTGTCTGTGTCCCAGTGTGTGTGTGTTTTTGGGCATATGGCTGGCCACAAACATCTGTCCTGGGTTACAGGCAGTCTGCTAAAAGAAGTATATGCTCTTCTGGGTAATTGGATTACTGAATTCCTCAAATGCAACAGCTCAGACCCCTGAGTACTAGTTTGTGCTTCCTCAGCAACCTCACCGCTTCCTGCTTCATCCCTCCTTCTCATTTCCACTTTCCCCAAGACATTGACAATAGAGACTTTCTCGATTTGCAAGAAACACTTTCAGAAGCGCTGGCAAGTAGCTGCAGCGGCACGGAGGAGGTGTGATTCTAATTCTCTGACCCATTTCCTGAAAAGTCTCCTCCCATCGTCTCCTGCTTCCAACTTTCTGCTCAGTCTCATTACATCGGCACGGGCTGACCTACTGTATAGGTGTGTGTGTGTGTGTGTGTGTGTGTGTGTGTGTGTGTGTGTGTGTGTGTGTGTGTGTGTGTGACTCATTTGACTGTGGCGTATGTGTCAAGGTCAGCCCTTGTTTCATAACACATCTTCTCATTCCTGCTTCTATCTAATTGATCTCAAAGAGAGGAAAAAAAAGCTCCTATATACATAAATTTGCTTGAAATTGAGATCTGAGTGTGCAAGCCTGTGTGTGCTGGTCTGGGGGTAAGGTAATACTCATGGATAAATTCAGCTGAAATAGGAGGGGAATGATTTAATAAGGGGAGTGTAATAGAGGGAGGGAGAGGGACAGATAGGATAGATGAATGTTTTGATCAGAGCAATAAAGAAAGACCCCTCTCTCTGGCCCCCTTTCTTTGCCCTAGGCTCTGTATGTCTGTATGAGAGTGTGTGTGTGTGTGTGTGTGTGTGTGTGTGTGTGTGTGTGTGTGTGTGTGTGTGTGCGCTTTACCCGGGCACCTCTGCTGTAACAATGAACTGGGATGAGAATGAAGGGAGACAGCCAGGGGAATAGTGTAGAAAACAGAGAGACAGCTTCAGTGGACTCCATTCAATCAGTGTAGCTCTGGACCCAGCTCATCTGCTCCCTAACAATGGAGAGGTCACTATGAATTAGAGACACGTAGAGATTCGGGAGATGGAAGGAGCTACAGCACACTCGAACACAGGCAGACAATACAGACGAGCACATGTGTGCACATAGTCTCTCGCTCACTTATCCCCCACCCATCCTTCCATCCAACTCCTCTATTCCCCCCTTTCTCTTTCCATCTCTATCAGTCTGTCTCGGCTCTAAACAGGTCCACCAACAGGCTAAGCACTATGCAACGCCCCCAGAGACCGAGTGTGACATTTAGTGCGCTGGGTTCCATTTCCCCTGTCATTATCGGCCGTCTATTCTACTGCGGTTCCACGACAATAGCCGCTGTCTCACTCCAAAACAGGCCGGCTGCTGTTGATGCCTTTGGAGAATAGGCCCAGTCCTTTTTGTAGGGTCCAAATTGCTGCGGTTTCCTGATGGGATGTATCGACTCGGCATCTGATTCAGAGCAGGGTAGTTATTGAGGGATGAAGCGAAGTTTGCAGCCATGAAGGGTGTTGATTAGATTACCCTTTTATGTTATGTCTAATATTCAGCTGTCCAAACACACATTACTGCATCATAATAAACCACTTTACTGCTTTGCAGCTCTACAAAAGAATAACTTGCCCTGTGCTGTTGTGTCTCTGTTACGGATACATTTGGTGCTGCATAGTTTACTCCAAATTATGCGTCATTTATACCAGAATACTCTGAATAAAAACTGATGTAAGAGGGAATAAAGAGTCAGTGCTCTCAACCGTCAGTCTACAGTTGAAAAGTTAATAAATTGACTTTGTGAGGTAGTTTTTGTAGATTTCATGGGTGGGAACATGCTCCCAAAGTAACACATCATGTACACGAATGAACACTTTGGAAATACATAAAATGTGAAAAAAGAATCATGCTGGATATCTGTAGTGATGTGGACTGGAAATTAAAAACCTACAGAGAGATGAACTGAAAGTTACCCTGTAACTCAAAGTGAAAAATTAGTCCAGTTTGCTGAAATTTCATTGCAGCAACACAGAATGATGCTCAGTATTTTGTATGTGCCCCACATGTTTACATGCATGCCTGACATGATCAGTGCATGATTGTAATGCAGCAAAGGATGGTGTCCTGGGGCATCTCCTCCCAGATCTGGACCAGCTCTCCCAGAGTAACTGCCTGTCTCCTGGAATCTCCTCCATGCTCTTGAGACTGTGCTGGGAGACACAGCAAACCTTCTGGCAATGGCACAAACTGATGTTCCATCCTGATTGTTTTGTACTACCTGTCCAAACTCTTTAGGTTCCAGGTATCGCCTTATGCTACCAGTAGTGACACTGAACCTAGACAAAAGCAAACCTAGTTAAAAAAAACAGCCAGAAAAGATGAGCAGGGAAAAATGTCAGTGGCCTCCACCTGTGAAACCATTCCTGATTCTGGAATGTCTCATTGTTGCCCCTCTAGCTAACCTGTTGTTAGTTCTACAACACCAAAGAAGCTGAAACTGATTAACATCCCCCTCTGCTACCTAACTGACCACATCAATATAATGACCTGATGCCACTTTGATTATATACTGTTTGGGGGGGGGCAGTGTACGAGGTGGAGGTATCGTCTGGATCTGAAGGTGATCTGCATTAGAACTCTGTTCCTTCTAATGGCCAGTAGGGGGTGGCACTTCTGTCTGGTCCTATTAAGAGTTAAAAGTAGGGATGGGTATCGTTTAGGTTTTATCCGATACCGGTGCCAAATCGGTACTTTTGAAACGGTGCCGGTGCTCAAACGGTGCTCAAACCGGTGCTTAAAGAATGGAGAACACAAAATTGGTCCAAAAACCTCTCATGTTCAGCTGTTTTTTTTAAAAATATAACAATGTTAGCCTTTTCTGCAGCAATGGGGCATATATGGTATCACTCTTGGCTGGAAGCAGTGCTTAAACAATGGAAAAAACACAAACTTTGTCCTAAACTTCTCATGTTTAACTGTTTTCCACTTTTTCTTTGGTCATTTTAGCCTTTTTAGCCAGGGTGAAGGGAGTATCTGCCATCAAACAAGAAGACAGCAGCATGTAGCTATGATGATGTTTGCTAGTTCACCTTACATGCATTAATGTAATAACGTGGTTAGCCTACTCAACGTAAATTAGCTACTCACGCAGAGAAGAACGGCTGCTGCCACCATCATCCGTCATCATTTCTGCTACACTGGCAGGGCTAGGGGCCAGGACTCTCCTCTTCGTGTTTTTGGGGGATGTTGCATAACAGGCAACCCACCCGCAGTAGATGTGCTCGGTGTGAGGTCTCGCAGCAAGCTATCAAATACGGCGCATTTCTGGGCTTTTAAAAAAAACGCTATGCGTCGCCAGGTGTTTCATCGGATTTGAGGTGTTACCTCCTTTGACAGTATCACAGTATCAGCTTAAAGCACTTGTTGCTGCTGAGTTTGCATATTTTGCTATGAAGTACAGCCAGACTTTTAACCGCTTCGCCTTGGGCATTTTTAATCTGTAGCTCTGCTTTAACAGAACGTACGTACGTACCTGGCCCCGCCTACTATCCTCGGAAACGTAAAATGATTGGCTAGAATCTAAAGTGTATCACAGCTCAGGAAAAAAAAGCACCGAAATAAAGCACCGAAATGTGCGCTGCTTTTCGGTCTGGTTACTACCGTTTATGTCAGAACCGGTGCCATCATGGCACCGGACACCGGTACCCATCCCTAGTTAAAAGGGATGATAGATCAGAGAGAGCATGCTTACGGGCAGAGCAATGTTGTGTCAATGCACAATGAGTTTATAGCGGTGCCACATTTAGATCCACCCCTTTCCACTCCTTGCTGTCAAGGAGCCTAAGAAAATCTAAGACGGTTGAGATGCTCATCACATGACTTCAAGATTTGATTTCACATGTCCATCCTTTATACACTGTCTATGTTCTAAAACTCGGATGTCAGTGTCTCAAAGCATGTGTGTAGGAACACGCTTGTTTTTTGTTTTTGTAGAAAAAATAGAAAAGCATGAATTTTCTATGAGGATTTGCAGTGTGTTATAGAAGCTAGTGGACATGGATCGCCTAGCACTGTAGTTAGTGTCATCTCAGCCAAACTAAACTATTTTAGACTGTGCTAGTGAACTATATATGTCGTTTTATTTTCAGATAGATAAGAAATTGCTAAGAATAGGTCATTCTAACTCCTGCCAGTAACTAAACTACAGTAGATTGTCGTCTCATTTGTCTCCAGGGACACTGATGTAGCCAGCAGATATCAAAACCTAGACTTCCTGTTCCACGCATCGTCATTCTTTAAAAATGCAGCTGTAGTCCCTCTTTTGCTCAGCACATGGACCTTTTACCAGCAAGCAACCAAAACCTACTTCCTTTACTATACACTTGCATGTTACTTTTTTAGGTATACCTTCCTAGTGCCAGGTTAAACCCCCTTTTACATTCAGAACTGCCGTAATTCTTCATGGCATAGATTCACCATGGATCCATCTCCTGTTTCACCGCAGCCAAAGCAGCTCCGTTAGACTGACGAAGCTATTTGAGTACACATTGTCATATTAAAGAAACCAGCTTGAGATGATTTGAGCTGTGTGATATGGTGCGTTATCCTGCTGGAAGCAGCATCAGATGATGGATACACTGATGTTGGGTACATATTGGGATGGACATGGTCAGCAATACCATTTAGGCTGTGGCGTTTAAACAATGCTCAGTTGGTGGTAAGGGGTCCTTCATTATACCGACAGCAGCATGAACCGTTGATACAAGGCAGGATGGATCCATGCCTTCATGCTGTTTGCACCAAACTCGAACTCTACCATCAGAATGTCGCAGCAGAAACTGAGGTTCATCAGAGCAGGCAGCGTTTTTGCCAAAACTCTTATTTTGGAGTTCAGCAGGTCATGTTGACAACATCTAGATGTCTAAATATACTGGGTTGCTGCCATGTTACTGGTGGATTAGATATTTATCTTCAAGAACAGTCGAACCGGTGCACCTACAAACAATGGCGTGACAGGGACACCATAGCAAATTATGCTGAACATTATGCTGCTGTGTCCAGTTGATTCATTTGTGTTTCTTGCGCTTCCTCGTAATGTTTAGAAAACTTCAGCACTGTGACGTGTTTTTGAAAACGGATTAAGAGAACAGAGTTTCTCTGTCAGTCGTATCCTGCAACTCAGTTCTTAGAAAATCTCATCCAGGGAGGGTCGTACTGTGAAAGCCCTGCAAAGCCTTCAGGGGATTTAGTTTGAATTATATCAGTGCTGTCTCTGTTAAGTTTTCCCTTTCCAGTGAATGCTTCTGTTAATGATTAAATCGACCTTTGTCTAACACTATTAGACATCATCTGCCTCTGATATTACATTTGAGTTATTTTCTTATTCAGTTTGCTTTTGGCATTTTAAGTCATCGTGGCATAATGCTTCCTCTGTATTTTTTCTCTCCCACACACGTGCACTCTTTTGACACCGAGGTGAGCGAGAAAATCCACAACAGATGTGGCCCCGGACCAAGAAAAGAGTCAAAGCTGGTGATTAGAGTCCTTTCTTTTACTTCGAGTGGTCCTTTTGGGTTTAGTCACAGACAAACCGTTGCCTAAATATGTGATGGCCTTGAGACGGTGAGCTGCTGCTGCTGAACATGGAAATGTACATTTTCTCCCTGTAATCGCTAAAGGGCTACAATGTATCTTGTATCTCTGTCCTTTAATGTGCAGATGGTGAGACTGTTTCTTTTGCACTTTTACAAGCCCATAGGGGATCTTAACACTGATGTAAAGTAATGCAGCAGGGGGTCTCTCCCTCTGCATTAACACTAATATAAAAAGCAGAACTAACAGAAATGTGAGTATAGGAGTCAGAAAAGTAGTTATATCCCAACCCCAGACTTTGTGCTGCATTTTTAATGATCTTGGCAAAAGCTGCCGGTGTTGTTATTACGAGTATGTTACACACAGAACAAAGTATTTTTCAGTACAGAGCTGCTTTGGTTTTACCTGATTTATATTCTTTCACATTACTAACCAGGCATGAGTGGCACAAAGAGAGATAGAGGTCAGTTTGTTCACTCTGCTCTTGTTTGCCATCTCTCTCTCTGCCTCCATCAAATGTACACACAGCCATCGGCGTGCGTGCGCGTGCAAGCGGGCCTGTTAAGCCGTTAAACACAATGTATGCATTTATCTGAGGCGCATGAATCCAGGGCATCCAACTGACGAGACTTGGTTTAGCATGATTAGTGTGACTTTGGGATGAGAGGTAAGGAGGGAGTAAATGGAGGGAGTCTGCAGGGATGAGTCACTGCTATTCAGCCAGTGGTTAATGGTTAAATGGATGTATAAGCATGCGGCCTAACCCTGTTGACACAATGTGGATTTAATCTGCAGAAGTAAACTGATGCATGCGTGAGAACTGAAGAGAGAGTTCAAATCTGGCCTCCTCAGCACGTATGGGAAGAAAAACAATACGCGGCCGTGTTGAAAACAGCCAGTCACCCACAATTAAACTCTCACTGGCACGCTTATAAAGTGAACCTTCCTGTCCTAAAGCAGAGGTTATTAGCTGGTCTTAATAAGATGAGGCTAGATGGAGGATGTTAGCTAACTTGATTCATTCTGATTTGTCCTGCTTTTGTTTAACAATAAAGGTCAGAACGGTGTTATAACATCACCACGGCCGGCAAACTCCCTGAACTTCACGTCCCCCTCCCATCATCGGTGTCACTTCTCATTATTTTAAAATTCCCTCTTCATCCTCCCTTATACCTCTTTGTCTCTGTTAGGATTCAGACACTACATAGTCAGTGTTAAAATGCTTACATTAACAGTTAATGTGTAAACTACGCAGTAGCCAAGAAAAAAATCAAATTTTATATAGTTTTAAAGTGACTGAGTTGTCCCTAAAACATTACATCATATTTACAGACATCGTCTCATTTACTTGTAAGTAAAAAGATATAATGTTAAAGTCTCTGCACACCCATTACACCCCCGCACATGTGTTTTTTAAATATCCTTGCTCATGGGACCTGTCCTCAGGTTCAAGTAGGGTGGGAAGCCTCTAGACTCAACTTCTAACCTGCAGTTTTGTGAAAAAAAGTTCTCAAAAAACTCAGCAGAGACTGTGATTCAGATGCTTGTTGAACCACCTCCTGGTGAAATTACTTTTCTGTATGACTATGAGTCTCACACACTGTTGAATTTTGATTCACTCTTTTTTACAGTGTTGCTTCAGTTTGTTGAGGTTTGCAGGCTTATTTATGCCTGCAGTTCTCTTAAGGTCCCACGGCAGCTTTTCTTTCAGGTTGAGGCCTGAATGACTCCAACCTTGCAAAGTTGATTCTTTTCAATTTGAGACATTCTGTTATAGATTTGCTGCTTTTCTTGGGATGATCGTCCTGTTGCATCACCCAATTTGGACCAAACTTAGTTTATGGTTGACTCAGTGACTGCAAGATGCTCAGGTCCTGTGACTGCAAAACAAGCCTAAGGCTACGTCCACACTAATGCATTTTGAAAATGAATACATTTCAAAATGGAGCTGTCCTGTCGCAGTGTGGACACTCGAAAACGCAGACTTTCTAAAACAATGATGCAGTCATGTGACCAATTAAACAAAGATAGCAGAGTGCATTATACAGCAGTTGTTTTGATTGGTCTTAATTTTGACAGCCCTAAAAAAGATTAATATCAGTTTGTACATGCTGCAGATAGCTTTTCTTCAATTTCTTTAATTCTCTCTCGCTTTTGCTCATGCGCAGGACTGGAATGTAAGCGTTTTGGGCTATTTCAATGTGGATGCACAATGCACAAAAACGACTGAAAACGCCATTTTCAAATCTTTTTTTTCTTTCTTTTTTCTTTTTTTTGCCGTTTTCAAATCTATCCGGGCTAGTATGGACGTAGCCTAAATCATCACCCCTCCACCACCGTCCGTGCTTGACAACTGCTATAAGGTGTTTTGTGGTGATGCACCAAGCGCCAAATGTCTTCACTTTGGTCTTGTCTGTCTAAAGTATACTATTCCTAAAGTCTTGTGGTTTGTTCAGATGCAACTTTGCAAATCTAAGTTCTGCTGCCATGTTCTTTTTTTATACAGAGGAGGGCAGTCCTTCTAAACAACCCATACTTGTTCATATGTGTTCTGTGGGAACACATGTGAAGGTTATCCGACAGAGGCAGGGTGATGCTTTGAGTAATGTATGCTGGGAAACCTTGGGTCCTGCCATCCATGTGGATGTTACAATGACATGTAATGCCTGCATAAGCATTATTGTAGACCATGTCCACCCTTTCATCTATGGCTTCGGCCTCAGGATTTCAGCAGGATATGTGAGATTCAGGGGTCTAGTGGAGTCCTTGTCTCACATATATTGGTGTATATAACTGGTCGAGAGAAGAGGACGCTAAAGACTGGGAAGACTGGCCAAGTTTAAATAGTTTCAGAACTTATACATATAACTTGTGTATATTTGAAAGTGTCACCATTTTCTTGTGTTCAGCTTTAGATTGATGTGAACAAAAACTGTGGGTCAAACAAATTAAAAATTATATGTTTTTTTTTATAATCATAAGTATATCCACTGTTTTTCCTGGATTGGCTTATGCTTTTGCCTCCACTCCCCACCTCATCCCTCCTCTCTTTCCCCCTCGAACTGCCTGATAGTGTTTGGTTGTGTTTGCCACTCCAGGAAGTTTGAACAAAATGCTGGCATGCTTCTCTTTCCTCCTTCACCTCCACTTCACGTGTCCCAGCTGTTTCCTCTGTCCTCCCTTACTCTGCCTCAGCAGGCTCCCCTCCGCCTGCCTCCGTCCTCATCCATCAGCCCTAATCCCTAACCAGCATTTCTCAGCAGGAGACGAGGTTGGTGCAGAGCTTGAACAACTCTCCACCCTACCAGAACATCCATCCCACAATGCCCCTCATTTCCCTCCCAGCATGCTCTGCTCTCCTCCACCCTGGCTCCCTGGTGGTGTTGACTGCTCATATCTGATTGGCCGGCAGCTGCTGTGGCAGAATGGGACATTGGGGTGGGGGTGGAGGGGGTGAAGGAAAAACAGCCATTTCCCTCTCAGCCTAGAATTGAACTACCAACCCGCCATCAAGTTGAGCTATGCTTAAAGCGGGTTTGTTTGCTCTTAAAGTTTTTATAGCTGCCAAGTCACTGGGGGTTATGTGACCAGCTGCTAAGCGCATGCAAAACTGTTTACATCTGTCACTGAGAATTTATGAGTGAGTGTGACATGTGTGTGAATTCCAGGATGTTGGCGAAGCACTGCCACCAACCTCAGAGACAGGAAACCTAAACCCTTCCCGCTTGGCACTTTGTCACTGAGGAGTCAGACAGCACAAGGCCAAGCATTTGCAGTGTGTGTGTTTGTGTGTGTGAGTGAAAAATACTGTGAGAAACTGCTAATCATCCTCATAAATGCACATCAGGAGGGCAATTCAGAAACTTTGGCTTGTTGACAAAGCGTTTGGGTGTAATCATATTCTTCTTCCTGCTAATTCGAATGATAATCGGACCTGGTCGCATTAATAAACAAGTCGGGCCATCATTAGCAGACTCTGCAGGTAGCGTGAGGCGAGAAAAGCCTGGATGACTGCGTGGAATGAGAATAGGAGACAGGCATTAATGTATTCAGGGAAGTAATTATGTAAACAGAGCTATTGCCTGGACATGAGCAGAAGAGATTACAGGGAACAGGCCTGGGGATGAATCACAGTGCAGCCTGATCTGTCTGCTACCTCAGGTGGCCTGGTGGGAATAAACACAATTATTCACGCACAAACTTTGCATGCACACGAACAGCTCTGCTGGAATGTACAGGAACATACAATGAAAACACGGCGCAGAAAAAATCTCAAGGACTTTATTCAAAAACGTTCATTACACAACACATAATTTAGTGGTACATGCACACTTTCTGCCATACACATATGCATGTACTGTATATTAATCACACATCACGTACATAGAAGGACAAACAGTATTCTCTCAGGCATGGAGGAATGTGCAGATAACACAAGACTGGATTACTAAATCGGCAAAATAGGTAAATAGAGCCCAGGATCACTGAAGTATAACATTAAGAAAGGTGTGTACTGCATTGTTTCTCTTTTTTTGTGTACTCTAGATGTTTCAAATTAGAGTTTAGAGCAGTGTTGTTTTTTGTCAAGCTTTGTGATAATCAAACTTGGTGAGGCCTCAGTCACACAGCTCTAGAGACCAGTTGGTAACAACCTGTCACTAAGGAAAAATGAATATTCCCCGACCAGCTGCAGCTGGGGAGGATGCTGGCAGTCACTGTGATTGATAAGTCCCAGTCTCACACATGTAGAAATTTGGTCTGTGGGCCCATAGTAACCACCAGCCACTAAGGGAAAAATATATTCCCTTGATGGGTTGATGACTGCCTCTAGGTGAAATTGGTCTCAGAAAGGTACATAGTGCTGCACTGAAGAGCTCATCTCAATTGTCTTGGTCACCATCAGATTGCTACAGTATCTTTAGTTAAGACTCCAAGGTGTAAAGCAAATCAAGACAAGTCCCTCCTTTTTGAAACATGTTGGTGAGACACTCGTTTTACTTTGAGGCCAACAGTCTCCATTTCTGATTTGTGTTGCACTTTTTTCACTACCTCCCATTGGTTACTCAGCAAGTGTTCACAAGTACGTTGGCGTCTTCTAAACAAACAGGCGACTGTGGCAATCTGCTTGTGAGCAAAGCAATCGCAACGTTTTTGGTGCAGCACCCTCTTCATGACTCATTTCTCCCAGCGACAGCCAGCAATCTCAGGCAACCACTTGCCAACCAGTCAGGGAGTAAACATTCTTCCCTAGTAACCAGGGGTTACCTAGGTGGGTGCCAACTGATCTTTAGGCTGATGTGATTGAAGCTGGGATGAGAATGCGACATTTCTATTAACATGGTAGTTGAAGACCTAAGTGAATGATAGAGCATGAATACCAATCAGCAAATGTAAGCGTGTTCTTTAGTTTTGTTACATCCTCTAGAGGGAATTACGTTCCCTCTAATTTTTCATGTGACCACTGTGAGCAACAGCAGACGTGTGCACTGTGGTCACGCCAGCATTGAATCCATCCAAGTTACATGGTTTATTAAAATAGTCAAATTACAGCATTTACATTTATGTTAGACTACTTTTAATTAACTGCTTTAGCACACTTACAATGAAAATAAAAAGAATCTTGTTCATGACCTGTGTAGTATGTTAACACTATTGGAAGTAAAAATAACTTGAACTCCAATTTTGAAAACAAGAATTTATTTTTTTATTTTTTTTTATTTTTATTTAATAAAGCTCTGACTTGTATTATGAGTCTGTGGTCTGGGAGAGAGTCCTGTAACTCTGTCTGCAAAATACAGTATATAATGACCAATGTTGGGCAATTAATTATATAGTTACTTCTTCAAAAAGTTACTGAGTTTTGCAAACAACAAAGTTTTTGCAGCTGTTTACCTAAAAATGCAGCCAAGGCGGTCTTTTTAAATAAACATTTCAAACTATTTACAGAACAATCAGCTGTTCTGCATCAAATTTGATGCCACACAAATCATTTGTGCCACTCCAAAAAATAATTTCTGTCCACTATGAGATAAAGGAGAACAACAGCCTGATACCTGCAGGCCTGACAACAGGAGATGTATCACTGCTGTAACACCTGTAACATTCAGCAGTCGCCTCATTGTTCTGACACACACAACAAAACTATTGACTACACTACACACTGACTACACAAGATTTGCGCTAAATGTAGCAAATCTCTCACATCTCAAAACACCGCCGTCACTCCTTAAAACTTCCCCCTTCCTAAATGCCATGTTTTGACATGGTACATTTTTCGACCAATGGGAAAGTGTGGGGGGTGGTTTAGTTTCATCTTTGCTCACAGGTGGAGAGTGCTTTCAAGCGTTTTCCTTATAAAACGCAGTTTTTACCGTTTCTTCCTGCAGTAAATATAAACAACGATAGTATTCAGGAAGAAGAAAACCAAACATTGCAGATATTTTATCATAACTCTGTGTTAGGTGTAGCTGTGTGCAGGCAGGAATTGGACCCAAAGTGCAGACTCCGGAGACAGAATTTAAACAAAAAACAGCTTTAATGCTGAACTCAACTCAAACATAACATAACTGGAAAAAGATCAAAAATAAACTAACACCGGCGGATTGACAGAACACACAGCAAAATAAACGGTAGATCGCGACCCAGACACCAAGAAACACAGGGCTTAAATACACAGAAGGAGCAATCAGGGAATGAATAACAGGAGGGAAACACAGCTGGGGCAAATCAGAACTGACGAGACAAAAGGAAGCGTAAACTGAACACACTGAGAAAAGACAGAGACCTTCAAAGTAAAACAGGAAACACATAACACAGACTCACATGCAGGCACTACAGAGGGAACAGAGACGTGGGACCAGGGCAGACAAACACTGACTGAACACGGGGATAAAGGAACTAAAGATACACATAGACGCAAACTAGACAAGGGGATGCAGGTGATAGGGGAGACAGAGTAACTAAAGAAGACAGAGACATAAGCCATTAGATAGAACTCAAAGAAACCAAAAAACTAGACAGTATAAATAATATAACTCAAAAGCCCTGGGTCGACGACCCAGGCATCCTAACACTCTGGTTTTACGTGGCCTATCAACACAATTTAAAAACTGGTATAAAGTCCACACTTTTTCCGTCAATTGTTCTGTCTGTTCTGCTCACATCTTCGATGGTTGTGCGCAATGCAGATTTTTTCTGCGCAGAGACCGTGCCATCAGTGCGCAATTGTGCACACGCGCAGCTTAGAGGGAACATTGGTCCTGTGTGCCATGTAAGGGAAATTGAAACCAACCACTGTTTTACATTTATGACAGTTAACAGTTAGACATTAATTCGATGTGCTGTGCAGACTCGTTGTGTAGAATTTACAGTAAAAAGCATCAACTATGCATGCGTCCTAAGTGGCAGACTTAAAATGGACAACAAAAAAGTATAACAGGAATGGTTACCCAGCCGTTGGGTCTTCAGCGGTCCTTGTCTGCAATGGAGTGTAATCCAGGCGTTAGTCATACACAGAGCACACACTAAGGCCTATCCATGAACATGTCACAGCTTAGTTTTTACAAACAAAACATTAACATTAAATAATTGGCCATTGTGTTTTATGAGTGATGGCTGAATGACCATCTTGCTACAGAGTAAAATAAAGCCTGTTACTCCGACGACTACAGGACTGCAGTCATGCCGGGTGTGAATTCCCTCCCAGCTTTGACGTCTGAGGTAAAAGGAGCAAAGCATAAGATTCGACACACCTCCAGGTTTGTAGCACTCTGTGTTCTCATTAAGGCTTCCCCTTTTCTCTGTCTGCTGAGACGTTGCTAAACTATAGGAGTTCAAAGAGAAGGTGTAGATGGAAGCCACTTGTACTGGATTTGATTCCATCTTGGGAGGATAGATACTTGAGGTCATGTTAGTGTTATCTAGGCTTTACCAGGACAGTAGAAGTGAAACCAATAATATGAGTATGGTTCAATAAAGTGTATCTGTATCTATGATTGGTAGATACATCATGCAGGTAATAAAGTGGCTGAAAACAGCTAAAACATCTCTGTGTAGATTATCTACACAGAGATATGGCGGGATGGGAGTGTCAGTGGTGTCAGAGTGCTTGATAATGCTGAGCCTGTGGGAGTGGGGAGGTTGTTCAAGCTAAAACTGAGTGGGGGGTTAAGTTATTCTAGGAAATGGGCCCATTCAGGCGTGTTTTATGTCTGTAAATTAACTTAAAACAACCTGAGCTCATCCATTCGTCTTTCTGCCGTCTTTTGTGAGCATTTGTCTTGCTGGGGAAAATAAGGATGTGTTATTTTTTTCTTTTTTTTCTCCTATATTTTCAGTCCTGCCCACAAAGAACTCAGGTTTTCTCCTAACCACAGAAGCAAATGTCAGCGAGCACAACACCAGACCTTTTTAAAAATGACTGTGGATGTATTGAGAGATCTTGAATGAGGATGGTGCTATCTAACAATAAAGCTGCCCTCTATCGTAAGCTGTGTGGACTGTAGTAAATGTTGATGGGTATGCTGACAGCCGGACAGAAAATTCTTCAGCTCCCTCCCAGAGGGTTATTTCAGCACTTGGTGCTATGCAGGCACAATAAACTCACAGACACGTACACACAAGACACCCACTCCCCGAGGCTAATAATTCCTGATAGTTTTAATGCATAATCCAACGTTGTTCTTTCCATGACTTGCTCTTCTCTCTCTCACATTCTGTTGTTTCTTGGAAAACACTCTGTTGTCGTTGGATGAAAATATGTGATGTAGACAGATGGGGACAGGGATGGCAGAAGACGATGGTTGAGAGAAACTTTTTAAAAAATGCCACCTTTTTCTTGCTTTAATGGAAAGTTGCTTTCAGAGCCAGAGGCTTGTCTTGTTTTTCTTTTTTTTTCTTTTACGATTTGTTTTCCTGTTAATTGAACTCTTTTCAGTGCTTTTCCATTTGCAAGCACAACAAAAACAGGATATCCCATCCTACCCTGTGTTATGGCTACGCATGTGAACGCATGTGCCCCTGTGGCTTAGTTTAGTTTTTTTCCCTTTCTCTGTGATGTAATGGTAGTCAGTGGAGACAGCTGTTTGTTTGGCCTACTTTCTCTCTATCTGCTCTCATCATCTGGTAAAGGGGAGGAAAATCCCATGGTTCCCTTTGTGTGTATGTGATGGGTGGAGATGCGGGGTTTCACACCTGAGCCTGATGATAAGTTGCAGTTACTCCTCCTAGACACACACACAGACACACACACACACCCAGCCAATCCCCAGGTTAATGACATAGACATGAAGGATATTTGCTTCCTCCCCCCCATTCCCTCAGAGATCATTAGGCGGTGTTGTGCGACCTGATTCATCTTCCTCTCACCGACACGTGTCCGCTGGCCCGCAGTTCCACCAGATGTATGCCCTGGAGCCACAGTCGGGCTGCCATCTCTCACTGTGTGTGTGTGTGAGCGCGTGTTTCTGTGTTTTCTGGCACAAAACCCACCTTTTCCTGGCTGCTCGGAGCATAAGGAAACAGGGTCACCGTTACAGCAGTGCACACAGGATTACAGGCTCCACCCATGCCTACCTAGAGCTTTCTTTCCATCCATCCAAAATCTGACCCCTCTCTGCTATCTATCTCTGCCCCCTCCGGGCGCTTGTGGCTTCTCTCATTACTTTCTCGGAGTCCGAGAGAAAGAGGATCATGTCAGGAATGGTCCCCCTTTATCTCCTTCACTTTTTCCTCTCTCGAGGACTGAAAAAGAGACACGGAGATCGAGTGTGAAACAGACAGAGAGAGAGAAAGAGATGATGGGGCTTGGTGGGGTGTAAATGGGGTGAGATGACAGACTGGAATGAGGAATTGAGGGGGTGGATTATGGAGGCAAGAGACTTAACAGAGGAAAAGGGGATGAGGATGGGGTGGCTGTCGTCATGGAGACAAGTCGCCGTGGAAACAGCCCTTTTTTTCCAGACAGACAGGCAGACAGACAGGGGCTGACTGCTGAGTGTGTGAATGTGAAAGGGGTATGTGGGTATGAGACAGCAGCGGCCACGCCCATCCGCACACGCTCTTATCTGCTCAGCTCTAATGGTATGGTACAGCTAGGGAGGACATACTGAAGTGGCTTAAAATTGGTGTTTTTGCAATGAAAAAAGAGGAAAGATTAAAAAGAAAAGGTTTGACTTGGAAAGGAATAGCAAAAAAAAAAAAAAATCTGTCAGCTTGAATAGAAAAACATGAGGGGGGAAAGTGAGGCAGGAGAACAGATGCTGGCCTCTATAGTGCTGTGCTGAGGCAAAGAGGTGCTCTGAACTAAAACTGCCTACATGTACACATCCAGCAAACGCTTCAATGTTGAATTGCTGAATAACTACTCGCATCCACACATCCAGATGGCTGACCCTGCATTCTATATGTCTAGTCCTGGTTGAAAAATCATTCTAAAATTAAGTGTTGCATATCTTTTGAGTGAGGTTATCTCAACACCATCTCCTTCTTGGACTTTCTAGCAAGGGGAGGTTTGTTTACTAGAACTGTTTCATATGACCCTTTTATCAATTAGAAAAATGCAAAAGTCTGGCTCATAGGATTTGAAGGAAGGTTGTGAAGATTTCTCCATGAGTGAGAGGGCTAACTCACTGTTTTGCTCAGGAAACTATTTTGTAGCCAACCAGTAACCATGCCAAGAGGGCTGCACAGCAGGTTTTCTACGGTTGTCATCTGAGAGAGCAGCTGCAGTCTAGGCAAATGGCAATAAGTTCACCATCCAATTCTGTGAAGCAGAATTTACAGATAGACATACTGTACCTAAATGTTTTGTATGTATAAAGTCATTAGACACTTTATTGTGTACACCTGTTTATGTGATTTAGTCAACCATATGGCAGACATTCAGTGCATTTAGACATGCAGATAGGATCAAGACAACCTGCTGCGATTCAATACAATCATCGGAATGAAGAAGAAAAGAATATTTAAGTAACTCGAACAACTTGTTTGATCATTTTTGAACAGTGTTGATGATTCACCTCTGGGGTTTACAGAGAATGGTCAGAAAAAGAGAAAATATCCAGTAAGTGTTGGTTCTGTGGATGAAAACGCTTCATTGCCAGCGGTCTGAGGAGAATGTCTAGACTATTTGGTATGTTGAATAACTGCTCTTCCAACCAACGTATGCAGGAGAGCGTCTCGAATTGAGTAACAAGTGTAACCTTGAAACAGATTATCTGCAGCAGCCTTACAGCCCTGCAGCAGACCCTACTGTCAGCTAAGAACAGGAAACTAAACCTAGCAGATTATTGTTGCTGACCATGTCCATCCCTTTATGACCACAGATTACCCATCTACTGAAGGCTGCTTCCAGCAGGATAGATACAGTATCACAAAGCTCAAAATCTCAAACTGGTTTCTTGAACATGACAATGAGTTCACTGTACTAAAATGGTGTCCAGTCAGCCGATCTAAGTCAGCTAGAATACCTTTGGGATGACGTGGAACGGGAGTTTTACTAATCTACAGCAACTGTGCGATAATATTATGGACCAAAATATGATTCAAGCACCTTGTTGAATCTATGACACAAGAAATAAAGCAGTTCTGAAGGCAAAGGGGGTCTGACCTGGCATTAGCAAAGTTTCTACAGTAAACTTATGAAATGTACATAATCAGTTCAGTGTGTTCTAGTTTCTGTTTATCTAAGTAGTTAAACGGTTCATTTAACTGCTTTGGTTGCATTATGGTAAATAGTCCATGTCCTTAGCAAAAGCACAGGTACAATTGCATTTTTGAAAAAAGATGGTGCATGGAATAGGAAGTCTGATGCAGCCTGCAGATATCAAGGCCTAGTGTCATCAGAAAGTCATGAGATCAGAGTCTACTCTACTTTAGCTACTGGCAAAAATTAGAATTTGCTGCTCTTAACATTTTTTTTAATCTCACTAGCACGGTCTAAAATGGTTTCATTTGACTGAGGTGAGACTGTACTACACTTTAGTTCTAGGAGATACAGAACTGCCTGTTTTATGTTAACTTTATCCACATAAAACAGGCATCTTTTAAAAGGCTACACGTCTGTGAGAACTGAATGAATAAGTTGTCACTCAAAAACCAGTCAACAAAAAAGAAGGACCATTATGTCATAAGCATATTTCCTGGAAAGTCACAATGTTGTCATATTAATATTTAGAAGGCATAATGGGATATTTACTTTATCCATCCCTATTTGGATGATATTTATTTCTCCAGGGGAGATGAAGAAAATTTGAGCTTAACTGTCCTAATCAATGATTTTAATTATGTATTGGAATGCCTGAGTATATTTTGCAGCCCTTCTCTGGTAATAATTATAGATGAAATTAGTGTTTTCAATAACAAGATCATTCCTTCATCTACATTTATCAGCTCAGAGATGAGCTCACGAGATGTCACAGTTGTCAGTTAAAGAGGAAAAGCACCACTAAATTCAAATAAAACACACAGGATGATGCTTGCAATTCATTTGTGAAGTGATTGAATGAGTGTAAAGTGATTGAGTACTCCAATGTAGCAATACTTTTAAACACTAAACAGTTTTGTCTACTTATTTTTCAAATTTGTGCTTTTTGTCAAACAAAATATGTGCAGTCCGTTCTGACAGTACCAGATTTGCCAATGGCATAGCTTCATTCCCTCTGCTCGATTGTTCAAAAGTGGCTGCGAAATTTCTGACATGTCTGTTAAACGTGTCCACAACAACCTCCCAGAAATGTCACACCATCTGTTGCTCTCATTTACAAAGCACCCATTTGTGGTTGTGTGACCATTGCTGTGTATTGCAGAAAAAATATCTTTGTTTTTGTCTTTGAAAAGTGTAAAATGTGGCCAACAAATGAAGTTTCTCATGCAACTGGAAGCTCAAGATGCTTGCTGGCTTCATTTTTAAATCTGATTTATCCATTTTTTTCTTTCTGCAGCCATTTTCTCTTTTTGCTTTCTTGAAATCAGAACTTTTCAGTCATCAAAGTGTTAATAGAGTAGTTTACAGCATGGTGAAGGCTATACGCACGAGTTACATTAAAGGCAGTTAGCATTCATTGTTCTTGCAAAGATATTTCTTTTTGCGAGAGAGAACGTCAACGATGCTGTGGCTTTCAGTGAAGCCACAGAGTGCTAGAGGCCAAATCACACTACTCCCACTCCACACTGCTTGCGTTCTCGGGATGTGAGCTGTTGCATCAACATTTCATAAGGAGGCTATAAAAAGAAAAGGAATCCTATAAAGTCAACCTGCTTTGACTGCACTGTCATGTTGAATGTGTATCAGAAATCTCCCTTCGAGCGTTTCTAATGAATGGAAATAGCTCTTTAAGACATTTAGCAAGGTCTGTTATAATTCTGTATAAGTGGGATGTCTTGTGTGGACAACATGTGAAAAACCTGTGTCAGGTTTGAGTGGTCAGACGGGAGTTAAACACAGTGTTCATTAAGATGCGTCAAACACATTTTTACACATTTGTGCTTGAAAGTGGTGTCAAGGACTTCGCCGGACATTTTTCACATCAGACAACGGGTCTGCTTACACTTGACAACCTGTTGAAAGTGTTAAAGACATTTTGTTCTAGTTAAAATAAATTAACTCCAAAGATCAAGTAACCCCAAGTCTTAAAAGTAAAAGGCAACAGCTAATTCTCTGTATAGAGCAGCTTAAGTGTGATTCATAACTTTGGCTTAGAGGTATAGCATAAATGTAACAAATTCTGAAACCCTACAGTGTATCTTTCGCCATAAACTAATGTGCGCCTCCCTAAAGCTTGATTTAGGGAGGAAATTTCATCCAGAAAGAGGTGGACGTCAGGTAATGCAGAAGGTAGCGGTGTAAGGTTAAAATGGAGTTCCAGTTTGGGCTTTACGACGCAAATTATTTGTAAAACTGTAACTACACAGACAGTGGCGGTCCTAGCCTGTTTGGCGCCCTGGGTGAACACTCCCTCTGCCGCCCCACACACATAAAACATATTAAGGATTATACATTAACATAAAACTGTTGTCGGAACCATACTGAATTTCGCCAGAGAAACACACACACATATAAAGAGAGAGAGTATGCATTGAATGCAAACAGCTACCAAACAGCCATCATAATTTGTCATACAATGAGAACAGGACAAATTGAAAATGACTAATTAACATTAAAATCTGTAACATAATGTACTGTTTGGAGTTTAGTCTGTTACTGTTACTATTTTTACCATTTCTTCTTGGAGCAACTGTAACGCACATAATTTCCTCAGGGATTAATAAAGTATTCTGATTCTGATTGTTTCAGGATGACCTGCCATTATCCAATGACACATCTGCTTACCTGTATCTTTTGCTCATTTCTCTTCCTCTTCTTTTCTCTTTTTTCTAAACTGAGGACCTGATGGCTTTGAACTTTTCTTGTCCATCTTCCATTGGTTGTAATTTTGCACTCCAGTATGAACACAAATCCCCCAACTCGAAGGTCACCACAACATAATCTAACACACCTACACCTTAGTTCACAGATTCACTTTGTCTAGGGTGCTTTTTCACACAACCCAGGATTCAAATCATGAATACATAATGGGCTTGGATTTACAACATTATAAATGAAATGCGCTATATTTGGAAGCAGCCGCCCCCTCCCCTTTCGATGGCTTGTATGTGAGACTTTAAATCATCAAACTGTAAATTATAAATTTTAAATTGTTATTGATCTCTTTACCTCTAGTCCTAAAGTGTATATTTATTTTCTTACTCTTCTTTTATTTATTGTTTGTTTACTTGCACTGCTGTAACTGGAGCCTCGTCGTCTCGTCTCTCTATATATTTGACTGTATGACAATAAAGTTTACTTTGACTTCAGCAGCGAGCAGGCGCACCGAGGGCTCTCACGCTCACTTTTCGTGTATAGAATTTCGAAAAAACATCGGTGCAAATTATAAGTCTGTATCATAATGTTTGGTATTTTCGTGTTTGTTGGTTTGTTTTTATTTTGTTTTATTTTGTGGGTTGGTTATTAGATAGTAGACAGTAACTACACAAACAGACCTGGATGTGTTTAGCAGCTCGCTGGTGTGTAACAACTAGCTAGCATATATTTAGAGATTCAGTTTTCTAGTGGAAACGCTAACTAGCTAACCTTTAAAAATGCACCAAAAAAATCCATAAAAAAAAACATAATTAAAAATTAAGGGCTGCTTTATCAGAGGAAACAAAGAAGGAGATAAGATGGAGTGAATGAAGATGGGACAAAGCCAATGTCAAGCTAGGATTTACATAATGGAGAGAGCTTTGAGATATGATAGAAAAGAGATAGCTAGCTGGCATTATTCCGATAACATAACAAAGCCTGGTTATCTGTTAGTATTAGTGTTTTTTTTTTATAATACTATAACATACTACTGAAAAACATTAATGTAGTTCAAAAGGACATTTTTCAGATTTCGTATTGTTTTGTACAGTAGCAACAATCTTACTGTTAGCCATCTAGCTAACCGTCAGCGGCTACCTGTAAGCAGCCTGAAAATGATTTGTGATTCAAAAATAAACAAGAAACCTCCACAAGCTAACGCTGAACTGTGAATTATTTTAACTCTTCATGTTAGGCATGCCAACTAATGGAACCATGAGGTTAGCATGCAAAACAAGTAGGATCCACTGAGGGATTGCTAATGTAAACAGCAAACACACTCATGGATACTCCTTTTAATCTCCTCTTTGTAAAATAAGGGTTTTCAGAAAATTTTAAAAACAGTAGCTGCAACAATAGAAGATTTAATTTTTAATGATGCTTCTAAGTATGAACATATATATATTTTTAATCTGTTCATTGTGCTGTATTGATAGTGGCTGCTAGTTTATGAAGAAAACAGGAAACTGTTTCAGGCAACACGTGTTTTGTAACGTGTGCTCTACCATTAGAGTCGCTTGACGACCAAAAGTTATCTATTGTAGTTTTAAGCTTTAGTGAAAAACTAACTGTGCAGCTCGTGGATTTTACAGATGATGTGAATAATAGTCTTATCTTTCAGTTCAATTCAATTCAATGTCAAATTCTCAACAGTCCCGTCAAGGTGCTTTTTATTGTAAGACAAAAACCCAACAATCAGACAACCCCCTGTGAGCAAGTACTTGGCAAGAGTGGGAAGGAAAACTGCCCTTTTAACAGGAAGAAACCTGCAGCAGAACCAGGCTCAGGGATGGGTAGCCATCTGCCATGATCGGTAAAGGTTGCAAGGAGGGAGACGGGAAAAAAGACACTGATGTTATGTATCCTACTTCGACATGAACCTACTGACCTAAATATTTTTCTTGATCCTCATGTTCCACAATGGCAATAGCACTCCCAAACAGCAGCAGCCTCCCCCAGCAAGTCATTGCTTCCGGGCATATTTATTAAACTGTGGACGAATTGTTCTAAGAACACATAAAAGAGCCCTACCCAGCAACCCACAGTCAAAACAATCCGCTGCCCAACAACACAGGACACCACCATACCTCAATGGATCAAAAGTGTTTTGGCATCATGAGGGAGTGTAAAATCATGAGTGGGTACATTTCTTGGAGAACGGCAGTATAAGTACAATAGCTTGAGGGCATGACTTTGACATTGAGATCTGCTGCTTGTGACAAAATCACAAATGCGCTGTGTGAAATGCACTTCACACACACACGCACAGTTGTTTGTCGCCAGATGCCACGTTTATTTCTAGTTTTCATTTATTATGATAGTCCACAGTCGGAAAGCTCTGCTGATTTCCAGCCTCCCCTCCGCTCCTCTCCCGTCTCACTACAAAAGGGGAAGGAAACCATCATCAGTCCAAACGCCATCAGCTGTTCTCACCTGCGTCTCCAACACCGCCCCGTTGAGCTCACTGCACCACTCCTCCCCTGCAGCCGCGCCCAGGACCACACCTCCGCCACACGCTGCAGCTAATATTTGACTAGTTCAAAGCAACACGTAAAATGTAATTTCAGACGATCTAGTAAAGTTTCAGTGTGCGGACTTGTGGAAACCTGCAGGATTAAGTTTGAGGGGGAGATTTTGATAGCACAGAAATTAAAGAGTCTCACGCCCATGTTTCAGGACTGCTTCCAAAGCAAAACACATGCATTCACTGATGAAAGTCAAGTCAAGAGGCAAGCCGGCAAGCCGAGAAGAGCACTGTGTATCGTTGTCATCACTAATCATGTCAAAGACCTCATGTCTTATTCACTGGTAAGAGGAAAGCAGATCAGTGTTTCTGAGTATACCTGTGGTAAGATTAGCTGATGTTAGGTAACATATTAGCCACAGTTAGCCGGTAAGCCAGTAAGTTATCAGCTTGTCGTGTTGCCGTATTAACTGACATTTTTATAACGTGTTTCATATGTTTGGCGTTTGAGTTACTCTACTGAGCCCAAACTCTTCAATCTACAGCTCTTCCTGCAGACAGACTAGGAGAAGTGAAGCCTTGATCTCACCAAGCTGCCGTCTGAACCACTCTTGATGGATTTCCAAATTCTCATAGACAACAGAAGGGTTTCGCAGAAGCTTTCTTTTTTGTGAGCTGTGCAATAACTTGAAAAAAAGATGTGTGATTTCATTATTATTTTGAGTGATCAGCTTTTGTGTGGTCTAAAAAGACACACCAAACATACAGATGAGTTTAGATTTTTTGCTTCATTTATAAGTTAAGCTGACAGAGAAAGTTAAAAGTGACAGAATGTCTCTTTTACCCCCTCTCACACAGTGCACAGAAGCCATTTGGTTTTTCATTTGCTGAATGGAACAGAGAGGGAGGAACACCTGTTCAACAGTCCCGTTTTCTAACCTTTTCTTTATTTATTACAAGGATGCCTCTTGCCAGGGTTTTTAAAGCCATATACAACAGTATAATATCGTTGTGGACCTGATTCATCAGCATAGCTTGAATTATACCAATGCAGACTTGGTGATAATTAGTTTTATTTAAGATCAAGACAATATTTACTAATAATATAGCAATGTGAAGTACCACTTAGAACTGCTGCCTGCAATAATTGATTTAAATGTTTATTTATACCACTGGAATAGTGTTCAAAGTTCATCTGTGCTGGTGCTGTATTAAATATGTGTTTCTTATGGTGTTTTCATCCTGAACTTTTCTAAATATCACCCGCTTGAAATTCATGTTGGAAAGTCTGCTGAGACATAAGCTGGTCTTTAATCGCCCATCTCCCTAGCACAAAGCCCATATGATGTCAGATTCTAGTGTGTGAATAGCACAGCTAATAGTCCAGGGCATTTACTTCCAGTGAGAGGGCATCATCTGTGCTGCCTCCTGTGCACTTTATCCAGGCAGCACCTTTGCCTAAACCACCTGCTGTATTTCCAATAGCTCAAACTAGTCTTAAGCAGACTCTCCTGCTGTGCTCTACATGTGAGACAGTATAATGGTGCAAAATATCCTCTTAAAGTGTCTGAAGTGCAGTGTGAAAACAGCTCTTTAAACTTGTAGGAGTCTGCTTTGATGGGTAGGCGGGAGGACAGTCATGTGAAAGAGAAAGTTTTCACAGGACTCTCTGCTTTCTTGTGAAAAACTGAGTATACCTTTAGATTCGGCAGCTTCAGCAGCGAGAACATGAAGGGGCATTGCTTCAGATCATTGAGGTTTGCTTGCATTCGTTTATGTACAGCATTCTTAAGGTTCCACAACAGTATCTTAACCAGATGAGGTCATTGCAACACCTTGATTCTTTTCTTTTTCAGCCACTCTGTTGTGAATTTGCTGCTGTACTTGGGATCATTGTCTTGTTGCTAACCAGATAACCTCAAGAATACTTTGGTGTACAGAGGAGTTCATGGTCGACTCAGTGACCCCTCCACCACTGTGCTTTACAGTTTGTATGAGGTGTTTGTGCTGATATGCTGTGTTTTCACCAAATGTGCCCAAATATCTCCACTTTGGTCTCACCTTGCTCCAAGTCTCAGCCTAGGTGTGCAAAGTCTAACTTTGCACACCTAGGCTGTGCTGCCATGTTCTTTTTAGAGGGAAGAGGCTTCTCCTGGAAAACAAAGTAAACAGATGGCCAAAAACGTTAA
>NW_005187560.1:258969-261049 GCF_000239375.1 Pundamilia nyererei
AACGATCTTGTTGTGAGGTGACCATGCTAACCACCGCACCAGCAGGCAGCGTGTGTACAGTAAATAAGCCACCTGTATAGATCTTGGCGTATTTTCTATTCATTTTTATTTTGGACAGAGCCCAGCTAACTGTTTTCCTCTTTCCAGTCTTTAATTTAAGCCAGGATAAAGTACCCCCGGCTTCACTCGATGCACAGATATCAACCTCCTTAACTCACTCTTGCAAATGTTTCCCAAAATGCTGCTTGAACTTCCTGCTTCCTGTACATGCACCGCACAGCCTGTGCGCACTTTTTGCTGTTAGACGATTATGCATTGTGACCCATTTACTGTAGATCTGAGTGATAAAAATACGACTTGTTACAGTTTGCACACGCTAACTCTCTGCTCTGCAGCACCACCCCCCGCCCCCCCATACACACCCTCTCTCCCTGCATCCTCAGATTGTCAAAATCAGCCATAATAAACAAAAAGCACGCATAATCGGGTCACAGTTTGTGAGCTGGTGAGGTGAGGATGAAGTAGCAGCAGTCCTCATCTATACTGCAGTGACTCACAGGAGCTTACTGCATATAGAACAAGTCTGCAAGATCTGCTGCCAAGAGAACCACGTGGCTTCAGAACGTGTCCTCGGGTCACCTCTTAATATCCTGCAGAGGCTGTTAAGCAGCACCAATCTGTGGTCTTTGTCTGTTTTCTCTCTTTTCATTTTTCTTCCTGCTCAGTCCTATTTGTCTATATGATTGCGATATGGGCAGTATCGAGAGAGAAAAAAAGGCATCTTAATTCGGCTGAGTAAAAACAACAAAAAGTAAATGTAATTTTCTCTGTGCGAGTGTGCGTCGCTTCATTAATCCTGTTAGACGGCAGCATCTGAGTGCAAAACGCCTTTGTCTGCATCGTGTTTTATGTTCATTTCTCTCCACTTGCTCTGCACTGATTTGAACTCTGCTGTCCCCGTTTCCCTTTTCGCCCTCCCCTCCTCGTCCCTTCCTGCCTCCTCCCTTCATCTCATCCCGCCCTCACCTACCCTCCTGTCTCGCTAGCTCGCTAGCCCTGTTCCCTCCACCCACCCAACATCAACCCCACACCTTATTTTCTCCTCCCTCCTGTCTGTGTTAACTGCTCCTCTCTGTTCTCCCTGTTGTTTTATTTACCTCCCACTTTCCTCTAGCCTTAAACATCAGAGTTGACTTTAGGTAAAGAGGGTAGAGCTGGAGGTGAAGTGAGGCGACACAGACGGGAGGGGAATCGGAGAGATGGACTGGGGGGGCAGAGAGAGAGAGAATGCGGTCGGGGTGAGAGGCACTTAATGAACTGTATGCCTGTGCATAAAGAGAAAAAGAAGAAGGAGCGGCGGCGGCGGTGGGGGGGGGGCTTCAAAATACTTTCCACGCACACTTTGCAGGAGCGCAGTCTGGTTCCACTCAGAGCAGCTCCCTGGAGGAAGACCAAGGCTGTTCTCACTCCTCTTCCTGAATGTTTAGTGCTGATAAACTGTTTGCATCCAAAACAAAGCCCGGTGAGATAAGGCTCCTGCTAAAATCATCAGTGGGCTCTATGTCTCTCATTTTTATATCTTTGTTTTCTCCCCCCTCTTTTTTTTCCACTCCTTTTCTGGTCCGACAGGGATTAAGTGGCTGGTAAAACTGTAAAAAGACACACTCCCTTATCGCCGCTGTCCCTGCGTTGACTCTGAAATTGTTTCTGTGCGTTTCCAGGAGTGTGTGCGCCAATTTATGCACAGCTGACACTGTGTGCTTGCACTGGTGTTTGAAATCATTGTGAGTCAGACACACTCGGGTCAAGGCTTCTCTGCACACTCAGCAGTTACATTACTTTGTCTCACCAGCAGGGCCTATGTGGGTCTCGGCCTGTGTGCATATGTATTTATATTACATTATGTACGCCTGCATAGCTTGCCTGCAAATGTTGCACAGTCTCACAGTCTTTGATTGTGCACCTTTTTCTGGATGCATGTGAATATTTTAGCATACTTTTTAAAGCGTATTTAATTACTTTAGCTGTTTTGTAATAAATCTAACATGCAAATATGCAAAATTAACAACACACTTTGGTA
>NW_005187560.1:267146-293829 GCF_000239375.1 Pundamilia nyererei
TTTTTTTTCACATTCTGTCTCTCACAGTTGAAGTGTACCTCTGGTGCAAATTACTGACCTCTGTCATCATTTTAAGTGGGGGAACTTGCACAACTATAATTTTCACAGAACTTTTTGTAGTTACAATCATTCTCTCTTACTGTTGTGGAGGCATTCATTAAGCTTTGCAGGCATGTGTTTATGCAAAGCCTTCTTAAGGTCCCATCATAGCATTTGAATCAGGTTGAGGTCTGGTCTTTGACTGGACCAATTCAACACCTTGATTCTTTTCTTTTTCAGTCATTTTCTTGTAGATCTGCTCTGTTTGCCATCATTGTCCTGTTGCATCACAGTTTTCCAACCTTTATCTGCTGGACAGATGGCTTCACATTTGACTTTAGAAAACTATAGTATGCAGAGGAGTTCACGGTTGATTCAGTGACTGCAAGTGGCTGCAAAACAAGCTAAAACCATCAGATGCATTTGATTAGCAGCACCTGGCTGCTAATTTCCATAGCAGCACTAAGAGTTTACTTAGTTTCTCACACTTCTGAATTTTGGCTTAACGTGTCAAGTTGTGTAGTTCATAGCTCATAAACTGCTTGTTATTCAGTTTAATTGTGTTAATGTGTTTTCAAACTGAGTCTTGGTTCATAGTTTTACTTTTCTTTATTGAAAAGTATTGAGTGTTTGTCAGTTGCAGGATTTATGAAGTTGAGATCAGTGTTACTGACTCACAGTAACGTAGATATTCCACTCTTAATACTGGTATGTACCAACGCTTTATCGTGATAGTTATTTCATGTGATTATAGTTGGGCAGATTGACAAAGAGTAGAACTAAAGACTTTAAATTCTTTTTCAAAATGTATTTTAAATATTCATTTATTTTATTGTAACCACAAATATCCTGTTATTTATTTTTTTCAGTTGGCTAAAAATGACACACTAGCTATAGCCACTAAAAGCATGACACCCTCATCAGACCTTCCCGCTGTTAGCAAAATGCTTCCCAATGCCTTGATAGATAATTGAGCCACAGCTGGTTAAAAAACACGATGAAGAAAGAGTGCTTTTAGTAACAAAAACAAATTCATACAAATTGAGGAAAATTGGATACACATGATGATTTCCTTCCAAGCTTCTCTACCCATTCAAGTCAATATTTAGACCTATATAAGCATCTCTGGAAGCAAACGAAGCCTTGAGTTGATGTGGCTACATGTGCATTAGTTTTGTACATCTGGACACTTAAAAAACAGTCTGTATTTGCAACGCTGCTCCAGCTCCATCAAGTTTCAATCTCTGACTTGGCCACTGCAGGACGTTAACATTGTTGTTTTGAGCCCATTCCAGTGAAGCTCTGGCCTTGTGTTTGGGGTTAATGTCACGCTGGAAAATTCATTTTCTCCCACGTCACAGCACTGCTGCCGGCCACAGAAAGCTTTCCTCCAGCATTCCCATGTACTTCACAGCCATGCATTGTGTTAATCTGACTGTGATCTGCTGGTTTGCAATTCCCTTTTCAAATTATGTCTCTTAGATATTTTACAGTGGATGCTACTTGGACCTTCCTCGTCATTCATTCTTCAGTTCAATTCAGTTTTATTTACATTGTGCCAAATCAAAACCTCAAGACACTTTATATTAAAAGATAAAGACCCAGCAATCAGATGACCCCTATTAGCATGTATTTTGGTGACAGTAGGAAGGAAAAACTGCCTTTTGACAGGAAGAAACCTCCTGCAGAGCCCGAATTAGGAAGGAACAGTCATCTTCACTGTTATGAATATATTGATATGTTATTATTGAACTATTATTGAATTATCGAACTGTTTTGATGTTAATGTGCCATGAGGATTTATTTGAAAGACAATGGACTTGTGTCACTGTCAAACCAGCTTACATAAGGATTTAGATACAGTACTAGTAGACATTTCAAAATGCAGTGATATAGTAGATAAGAGCAGAAAACACCATCAAAGACTGTGACACTAGAAGGAGGTGGTGAATCTATCTGTAGGCCAATGGCTCCCAGCGACTCCAATTATGTTTCCAGGTAACACTGACACACTGTCAGAAAGAAGTTAGGAAAGCAAACTTGAATCCCTTAGCCTGCCATGATCTCCCACGGCTTATTGGATTAACTTTACAGTGTTCTTCATGCTCTCCTGTGCATCTGCCTGTGAGCGTCTGAGCAGAGTGTGTTTTCAGTATGACTGCATGCATGAGTGTGATCCACACATGTTGTCTAAATAGGAGAGAGGTGTTAGGTCACTCAGTGTCTGGAAGGGCGCCCTCTCTGTTTGTGTGCTTACACTGAGGAGGTCAGAGGATTTTTTAAAAAAAAAAGTGCTAATGGAGAAGAGGATGAGGTCTGTTAAAAGGTTATTGGCCAAGTCAGAAATATCACTGAATGTGAAATGGAGCGTGTAAACAAATATACCGCTTTATACTTTACCTTTAACCTCGATTCAATCAATCTGAGCAATTGAGTGGGCTATATGAAAAACCCAGGTAGGTATGTACACTGAGCACCATCCTTGTCTGTTTGCCATGTAGCTGCAGCTAACTTTCTTCATGAAAAGTCAGCGCAGGAACCATTAATCACCTTACGGCGAGGTCACGTTTGGTGGGGCCAACTCTTATACTCTCAGGTAGTGCCCTTCCCTCAGGGGGAGGATGTAGAGCAGGTCAGCAACAATGTTTATGTGGGTAGTATGTATCACAGCAGGGATCAGGATCCAGAGCTTTCCAGCACAACATTGTAGGTACCAAGATGATCTGTATTTTAAACTTTACTTCTCAGTGGATTTTGTGGCAATTGTTTACTGCAATGCAAATGTAGATGTCAACTTAATTAAATGTTTGTCATAGAATTCATTCATTTCATTTCTTTAAACATTCCATTATAGTTGTGAACCCCTTCGTTTCCAGAGGACCGTGCTGACTTAGGATAAAAATCAGGAAAGCACCACATACAAATCATCTGTAACATAAATGAAGTGAATTAACCCATTTAAATGCTTTATCAGCTTCAAATTATACGACACCCTTCCACATGCTAAGTAAGAAGCACTGCCTAGATCACTGATAAAACACAATGAGACTCAGTTAAATAGTTCGGACTCATTGCAGTTATTCACCTCAAAATTCCTTTGCTCAGTGCAACCTCTTATTGGGTTAGGTGCACACAGGTGCTACAGAACCACAAGCAAACCTAAAGCTGGAGCTACACAAGAATTAGCATGCAGTGTCATGTTTACATTGTTCTTAGTTGATTCTCCAGCAGCAACGATCACACGATACCTGGGGAATCAAGTAGTCAAAGATGTCATTGTATAGCTCATGGGCCACATTGGTCTGCTGGTTTATCCCTGACCGAGGTGTACAAATGATGCAGTGATTCCCATTAAAAAGGACATATTGATACAGAATGTGGAGCTTTTAACAACACATGGACTTACTTCTAAGCATTTATTTAGTGAAGCCACTTTGTTTGTGCAGAGCTGATTGCTGTGTTTAAGGATTACGGTTTGCAGAATTGCCATTAGAACATTAAACACACAGAGAAATGTACAAGAACTTGACTGATGATTTTGAATGTTTTTCCTGGGATCTGCACAAGAGCTGTGATGTCTGCAACACAGCACAGACACTCATCCTTGTATGTAGGATAATGACAGAATTTGAGATTACGGAGGAGCTGGCAGCAATGCACTCAGTGAAAGGAACTAGAGAGCGATTTGTTCATGGAGGTGAAGTGTATTGGAAGGTTAGTTAGTTCTATCCCTGTCTGCCTGCATGTCAAGTATCCTTGGTTAAGATAATAACCTCAGGTTGCTTTCTGATGCATCAATCAGAGTATGAATGCGTGAGAATGTTAAATAGAAAGCAGTTACATAGAAAGAGTATAGGAAAACATGCATGTGTGAATGTGTGAATGAGGCAAGTTGTTGTGTAACTCGGTGCTAAAAATGAACCATGTTGTTAATTTTGTAACAAAGGACTGTTAAATAGGATAGTTCATCGGGGCAAGAGCTTTGAACCACAGATGGTTCGGTCCAAGTTTGATTCAGTACTCGCAGAGCGCTTTGACTTCTTGTCACTGCTGGAGTTCTTCTGTTAGAGAGCAGAACTTTCCTGGTGCTAGCTAAGCTCACCAGGTTGGGAAGCCATTCAGCCCGGACTCACGGAAGTTCGTCAAATAATCACAACAAAGTGATTTATGCCTGATGGGCAAAATAGCTTGAAAAATTTTACTATGGGCCAAAGTAGTTAGGTTTTTAATCAGGTTTTTATCAGACTTGACAGGGCAATCTGTTCATGTTGTTTCTGTGACAATTTAATTTGCAATTATGGCTCATTACCTATTATTTAGATACCAGGGTGCTCTTAGTAGTCTGAAATAACAGCCCAAGGGTGGCTGGTGAGTGTCTAGACTTGCCTATAAAGTTAACCTACGCTATTTCTGGCTAGATGGTTGGAGATTTTGCAGTCAACTGGCGGTAACCCTGGACAGTAAATGTCACAAACCACAAGTCATTCGGGTGCTTTTCAAATTCCTGGTATCATCAGAAATTTACTGTCATGTGTGGCAAATAAGCAGCAAATACTGTGTTGTAGGAGACACTGCATGGTTGAAAAAAAAATTGTATACATAATTAGTAGCCACAATAAAACTTTTTATTTTTATCTTTTTTAAATATCAGCCTGTGTACAATAAATAACTAAAAATGTTCATGTGTCTACTGATTTAGATTTTAAATGTTAAATCTATGTTAAATCTAACAAATGCTAATCTATTTTATTCAATTAAAGAAAACTCCACTCCAGCTAATTATGGATAAGGGATTAGCTCTATTATTTGCTTCCATAGCTCACGTTGTGTAGTGTCAGCATGCATTCATTCATATATTTATGAATTTTTGTAATTCACAAGTTCTGCGCTGTAATGGATGTTTTTTTCTTCTTTAGCTCTGACCCAGTCCGGTCCAAGTCAAGCAACAACTAAAGCCATGACCTTGTTTGACCTTTTAAACAATGAGTTTAACCTGAATCCCTCTCACACTGCTCCTCCCACGCCACATGAAGGGTTACATTATAGACTTAAGCCTCCTGAGTAGCAATTAACAGCTGCCAGCATGGCTAACAATCCTTTTAACCAAAGCCTAATGAAAGCCCTAGCACCTCTTAAGAGTCTCTCCAACTGTATAACAAGCTCTCTTCATTATCAGGCAACTACAGCTACACAACACCACGCTAATTATATAAGAGCAGCGGTGGGCTTTGTGGGTCTGATAACTAGATTTGTCAATGCATCAATTCAATGTTACTAACATCATTGTTAGGATGGACACATGTCTGAGCTAACCCATAAGGCGTGATTATATTTTGTCATTTGCAAGACTTTCCAGATCAATCAAAATGTCATCGAGCAGCAGTTTAAAACTAAAAATATCTGCATAAGTAGCTGCACTGAAAGAACCTTATCAGTCGGCCCTCAGGCAACACAAGGCCTTCTGTCTGTGAACAGTGATGCATGCAAACACAGGATGTTGCCTTTGTTGCTGATATGCTTTAAACACCAGCGTCTGGAATGCGACCACAAACACTGCAGGCAGCACAACATGGTCTATTACTGACTGCAGGTGATCGAGTCTCTCTTTTGCTCGAAATCTGATTGGAAATCAGATTTTCATATGTTAGTGTATGTACATTTTCTGTAATTGCTCCCAGCGACTCGGTCTCTTTCTCACACTCTTTTCCTTGAAAACATCTTGAAGAGATTTAGAGTGGGTCAAGGTCTCCCGGGGACACAGGAAAGGCCTGCTCTGAATCTAAATAAAGGGGGATGAGGTAAAGCACAGCAGTGTGACAGGACATCAACAGGACATGCCTCACTAACACTACATCACTTTCTCTCTCTGGATCGCTCATTGTTGTCTTTCTTTCTGTCTTCCTGTTTTTCTCCCTCTGCACATTGTTACCTTGACATTCCTGTATCCTTTCCCTTTTCAGAGCGAGAAATTTTCTCTTTTGAATCATCATCTGGTCTGGAGCCTCATGCAAACTTCCAACTGCAACTACTGTCCTGCTGTTCACTCTTTTATACTCTTGCACACAGTACTCTCTTTGACACACTAATCTGATAAATGCTAATAAGAGTCACACTAATGCTATTAAATGCCTCTTAAGGGAATACCTTTCATTGTTATTTGTGTTTGAGGTATTACACTAATACATTGGTTTGTAGATTTCTCTGGCTGAGATGAGTCAGTTGTTTTTTGAAGTTCTTTAATAGAAGAAAAGATTATTGTACTGATAATATACATAGATTCATGTGCAATTATGTTTCCTAATAAATTAATGCTTTCACATAAACCTAGAGAAAAAAATTTGCCCTGCCATCTTGAATATAGTGGCAACGATGGACATCACTGTTCAATCTAACTGCATAGTATGTATGTGCCGAGCGACCGGCCACATATCTAATATGCAAAAGCAGAAGAAAGGAGAACTCGCAGGCAAATTTTCATTTCCGTCTGCACCATCATACTCAAAATAAAAAGGATCATACCTGTATTTTACTGTAAGCGCCTTGAGGTGAATGTTGTTGTGATTTGGCGCTATATAAATAAAACTGAATTGAATTGAATTGAATTATTTTATCATCTGAGAAGAATTCCCCTTCACGAAACAAGCAAAAAAACAAAAACACAAAGAAGGAAAATAACACGACTAAAATCTGGATGAAACCTTATTCTTTTCCTTTTTAACTCAAGATCATCTTCTGAACTGAAGTCAGGGCTCTAACAGATGAAAACATGCATAAACATGATATTGTTTGCAATTACTTATTGCCAGCAAATAAGACAAACAACCCCGCTATCTCTGTACAGTTGACGAGTTGGCTAAACGTTATGCTAGCTAATATTACACTTGACTGCCCTAAATATCACGTATTCCTTCTATAAACAGTTTGTTTGCATTCTCACTTTGCTGGACTTGAATTAACTGTCCTACAATATTAGGTTTACCTGAAAGAAAGTTTCACTAACGCCTAACAGCAGCTGACAAAAACACTGACAAAAACAACAGCTAAAAGAGGCTAACATCAGCTAACAGGGGCTAACAGCAGCTAACAGAGGTGGACAGCAGCTAACACCACAAAAAACAGGAGCGCTTATCAACTATATCGCGTACCAAGTTCATCATATCCTCAACAGCTCACCTCAGTATCATGTCATGGGAAAGAAGCAAGATTCACTGAATATTCAATTTGTATCGGACTTCTTTCATAAAGTTTTACGGCCTGGACTAGCAGCCTGCACTCACAACAGATTAATGGTAGCCAGAATTGTTTGGCCTACAGCGGGTACTGTAGCTGCAATTATGCACAATACTTTGGAAGTTGCCCATCCCCTGTGACCCTGAATTGGATAAGTGGGAAAGAATGAATTGATTGATGGATGGATAGCTACTCCTGCCTTACATAAAGTCTAGGTACAAGCTAACTTTGATGTTGCCAGTTTAAACTGTGGTTATTCAACTGTGGAAAGTCAGTATGGATGATTTTTTTATTACTGTTTTTATTATTTTTTATTACTGTGTGCTCTTAGTGATGCAGCACATAGACTGAAAAAGTTAATAAAGCACAAACATATGAAACGTGGGTTTTTTAATCTGAGAAAGTGCAGAAGAGTTTAAAACAGTGATGAAAAATAAGTAAAACTTCCTTTTGTTATTGAATGTGAAAAGGTTATTTTGAACAAATTGAGTCAGTCTTTGCTTCCCACACATCGTTCATCACAAAAGGTCAGAGTCCTAATTAACAAAAGCACTTAAAAAAAGAAAACAAATGTAATAGATATCTAACATCTAATGTAATAATAGGGAAAAAAAGGTAGTGTCGATTTATGACCAGTTCTACGCGCAGCTCAACTCTTAAATACAGTTTGTCGTGTCAGCTTCGATGAGTCACTTTACAGTGTGTCTGTGTTGTGCTCCACCAGCAGTAATCAAAACAGGAGGAAATGCTGGCCAACTTTTCTAGGCCTTTTCCTTCGATGTTGCTCCAAACAAACTAAGAGTCACTCGGTCCCAGTCACTCGGTTGATTGGCTGGCCTCTGTGTGTATGAGTGAGACAGAGGTCTTAGGATCGCCAGTAGTTTTGATTCCTCTGCACTGATGAGTTGCTTGCCAAGATCGAGATTGAGATGGTATCTGCCTCTACTCAGAGAGGAAACAGAGCTCTGTGAGTGTGCGGTTTTATCTTAATGAAGACCAAATGTCTGATGAAGATGGAAAGATGTGAGGAATGAGGGCATTTGGCCAGAAATCTGCACAGGGCTGGTTGAGGCCTAAACATGGATTTGGAGTTATGATTACGTCAGGGTCAGGGTTATGTAAAGCATTTTATGAGATTATGGAAAACCCTGTCAGTTCAGTTTACAGCGTTAAACATGTGCAATATGTATATAAATAGGTTCTGTAAATGAAAACATCAAATATTTATTTGAAGGGAGATGTTATTGGGAATTGCAGCTGTGAACACTAGTAACATCTGCTGGAACTCTTTGTTTGAATGTGATAACATAGTTTGACATACAGCTTGATAAAGGTGATACAGTTAAGATGTTAGTATATGCATCTAGCTGGAAAACAGCAAAGCAAGCTCAAAGATTAATTCTTGGTTCTGGTCTTTTTTATAAATTTTGTTTTAGATTTGCTAATCTGCTTGGGATCATTGTCCTGTTGCAAGAACCAATCGTGGCCACGCTTGAGCTATCGGACAGATGGCTTCACGTTTTTCTCTAGAATACTTTGGTGTACAGACGAGTTAGTGTTTCTGTTATTTAGTTTGGTATTTTTAGCTCCCCTAGTTATATTTAATAGTCCTGATGTGTAGTTCTTAGTTTTGTTGCGGTGCCTTCCCTGCGCTCTTGTGTCTCATTGTCTCAGTTATGTTTCCATGTCTGTTATTTCCCGTTCTGTGTCATGTCTGTGTCATACTTCCTGTTTTACTTTGGTAGTCTCCTGTCTGTGTGCGCCATGTTCTGTTTTGCTTCACTTACTTTGAAGGTTCCTGGTCTCATGTGTTATGTTCAGCTTTGCGTCCTCTATCTCGTTGTGTGTTGTTAGCCCCAGCTATGTTCCCCACGTGTTTCCTGTTTCCTCGTCATTCCCGGTGCATTTAAGCATTTAAGTTTTCTTCTGCTCGTTGTTGCGTTCTCACTGTGTGTTCTGCCTGCTTGTCTGTTTTGTTTTTTTTGTATTCCAGGCTACCAGCAATAAAGCTGAGTTTTTCTGAGTCTGATTTTGGGGTCACCTCTACCAGCCGCACACAGCAGACATAACTCAATGACTGCAAAACAAGCCCAAATCATCACCCCTCCACCACCGTGCTTGAATTCAGTGCTAATTGTTCCAAACAATCTTGGGATACGAAGATCTCGGGTAAACTGTATTTGCTTTGGAATATCTAGCTGCTGAAACGACTTTGAAACAATAGCTAGATATCAACTAAACTTCACCTTTAAATGAAATTTTACTAATTTTGTGTTCAATTTGGATATTTTTCAGATCTCTAAGCAATGGAAAAATGTACAGTCATAATAGCAATGAAACTGTATTACAGGTTTGCCTAAAATACACCAGATACCCTTCACAACCAAAACCAACCCAACAAAGTCAGTGAAGAAGAAATCAATGGTTTTGTGGAGCAGCTTCCACTGATTTTTCAACTACTCACAATGGGCCTTGTTTATTAACAAGCACAAAGAATTGTACTTATTTGCATCAGCATGTGTACCAGCCATTTTTGTTCTCACCAAAGTGTGCATGTTAAATAATCAGAATAATCCCAAACTGACAGGCACATGCCAACAGTTTGCAATCGGCATATTTCCACGCCCCCAATTCTGTCCATAGCAGCATACATTTGCCTAGAGTTGAAGGCCTACCATGGCGAAAGCTGTGAAGTTGTTTTAAGAGAAGAAATTCAAGAAAAGTTGGTGAGGTGGAAGTCAGACTTTTCTGAAGTGTCCCCTGAGACACAAACTGTGGCTCAGGTAAAAAGAAAAAAGTTTGATGTTAAAGTTGCTGTGAAAAAAAAGAAGAAAAGCCCAGAAGAAAAAGAAGGAAACAGGGGGAGGATGAGAAGCACCAGATCTGTCAGCCCAAGATAACAGGTAGAGTTCCATAAGTAGGATATGGCCAATAAGTGAATGCAAGGGCGTAGATTTCGTTTTGGCATTGGTGGGGACGAATGATTCAGTTTTTTTTTCCTTTTTGTCTTTGCTTCTTGATAACAAAAGGAGAAATGTACTTGCCTACATATGCTATTCTACATGCTTTTACACCATTTAAAATTACAATTGATAGTTTTATATGTGAGTTATATAATGCTAAATTACAATTAAACAAATGACTAAGTATTTTAGACTTTAGTTTACTTCAGCCATATTCAATATAAATCAAGTATCATGCAAAAATAAAAATAACGTCAAATTCAGCAGGGCAGGACTGGGACAAAATATCGGCATTTTGACTAGTGACCGGCCCACCATGGTATTATAGGAAAAGTCATAAATCCTTTAAAGCCTTTATAATAAGCTTAAACTTACACCACCTTCCCTATTCTGGTATTCTAAACAGTAACACCTCATTTATAATTACATATACCTATAACTAAAAGGGTTGCCAACTCCCAGCAAAAAAAAGAAAAGAAAAAAACTAGGGAACCACTCCCCCACCCTCTGCGTCAAGATGCTTAACTAACAAAACCGATTTAAATTTAATGCACGTATAAAACAAATGCACATACATCTATTATTTTTCTCCAGTAATTAAATAGATTCAACATCTTTCTTCAACAGAATTGCAGACTGCACAGATGGTACCTTCCCAAAGTAAAGAATACTATAACTTACTAGGGTATATACTAACTAGACTTAATATTTACTGAATATAATAATGGATTTCTATACATTGTACATCAGATGAAAATGTTGGTTGAAAGATTGAGATAATTATTTGTTAAAAGCGAGACATTTTAAATGAGAATAAGAAAGAAAAATATTTCTTTGTGCCCCCCTTTGTGCCCCCCCAGCAAAGTTTTGCTGGCCCCCAAGCAAAACTTTGCTAGACCCGCCCCTGCACAGTTACCAGCTTTCAGCTACATAGAAAAGAATCCTGGTGTTATTTGTCTCTCAGAAACAGTTCAGAACTTCCCTTCACCTCATGTCACCTAAAAGGTAAACCTGTTTCTCCATCACCTGTTCAGCTCTGATGATTCAGTAAGGACATCTCCTGGTTTCATCTTCATGTTTCCCTCTCACCACATAACCAAACCATATCATGACCATCAGCTTTTACAGCTGTGGCTCCAGCAAACATCAGCTGATACTAGAAATTAATATTAAATAAATTTAACAACAGCTGATCAAGCTTAAATGTGCTGCTTTTGTTTAATGCGACCTCCGCTGGTTTCCTCTTTCTGGCGCAGAGAGAAAAGCTGATCAGCTGATCATTGATCAGTTTCATGATTGAATTAGCAACTATCTAGCTGAAGTAGTACGGGACAAATCGCGTTCCTTTTCACCTTAACTTTAAAGTTTGACCTCCTCGGCTGTAATTGGTCCAGCCCAGAGTCGATCATGACCAACTGGCCAATCCACCACCGCTCATTTATACCGTTAAAGAAAGAAAAGAAAGAATACCCCATTGGCCCATAAAAACAAAAAATCACGAGCGGCCCACTGGGCAAATGCCCGGTATGCCTGATGGCCAGTCCAGCCCTGAAATACAGTCATGACAATAAACGAATATGAGTTCAAGGACTTAACAACATTACTTCAGTTACATTACACCAACATCTCTGATACATTAGCACTAAGGGAACACTGAATGACCTGGTGGTTTATGTCCATCTAAGATTACCACAAAGTAAAAGATCTCTCAGCAAAATTATTTAACATTTTAGCCACACTATTGCCCCGATCAAATCAGTGAGTTGGGATTTTTTATTCTAAGCATGAGCTACTGTTACAGCAACAGACATTAATACTACTGGTGTCTCACACAACAACTCAATGTCCACTATGTGAAGGAGCCAAACACATGCCTTCTCCTCTCATTAACAGAGATAAACTGCTGGCATATTGGTTTTACATCTATACTGTCCAGTTTCTCCTGGTGGACATACAGCAGCATTGTTTAATCTGTAACGTTATTATGACGGACACATTTTATGGGTGAACTTGAGTTTAAGTGACTTACAGGTTTCTTTGAAAAATACTTTCTTATATCCAGGTTCTTCCTTTTTGCTGCCGTCCTCCTCTCCTCCTCGCAGCGCAGGTTTGCCACTGCTAAAACTAAACAGAGCTCCCTGAAAGGCACAGCCAATCACATTGGCCATATTTGTCACATGACGTAGGACTCCAGTAGAGAACGTAATTTAACTCTTTCTGCACCACTGGGTGACAGATTGTTTTTTTTTTTTCTATCGGGATTGTTTTTCTTTACTCGAAGAGATCCAATTATTGGTGGGGACAATTCAATAATCGCTGGATATTGGTGGGGACACGTCCTTTCCGTCCATGCCAAATCTACGCCCTTGAGTGAATGTCAATCTGAAGACATATGGCAGCAAGGACGAATAGGTATTAATTTCACAATTACAGTTTAATGAATATAGTAAATGCATTAGTAAGTTAAGAATGTGTTATTTTTTATATTAGATTTTTTATGACAGAAATTTTCATTGTCACTGTCTGTTTTTTTATCCCACAATTCAAGTGCAAAATCCGATGTTACTGTAGCTGCTATAGGTCAAATATCAAAAAGCATTAAATCTATAGTACCACATAACAGCTACGTCCCGGTTTCTTTCTATTACTGTTGTGTAAAAATAAAATTTTTGTACACTCTATCTTTTAACATATGTGAATAATATTAACACTCAGTAATAAATCTTAATATTAACTGCAATAAATCAGGAAATTAAAAAATGCATCACATCTGCTGTTAGCCTCTTTTAGCTACTGTTGCCTTCTGTTAGTTGAGGTTAGTGAAACTGTCTTTGAAGTGGATCTATCATTGTTGAAAACACACACACAAAAATTGTCATACAAATTGTCATGTAAAAGTGTAATCAAAGTGTTTATTAAAGGGAGAAAGGCATTTTTACAACTCTGGTGCCAAACAATGACTGTCATAACGTTCACTTGGTGTTTAGCCAGCTCGTTGTCAGCTATCTGGACACGGGAAGGTCACGCGTCTAATCTATCAATAAGTAGCAGATTACAATATTGGCACAAATGTAAATGTCCCTCCAGGGCATGCAAACACCTACAAATTCTCTGATCCTTCACCTTTAGCAAAATGGTAAATGGCCCCAAAGCGCTTTACACTATATTCAGTCATCCACCCATTCACACACTGGTGATGGCAAGCTACATGTAGCCACAGCTGCCCTGGGGTGCACTGACAGAGGCGAGGCTGCCGAACACTGGCACCACTGGGCCCTCTGACCACCACCAGTAGGTAACAGGTGAAGTGTCTTGCCCAAGGACACAACGACTGAGACTGTCGGAGCCGGGGCTCAAACCGGCAACGTTCGGATTACAAGACAAACTGCCAACTCTTGAGCCACGATCGCCCTGTTGTGTATTACATTGTGTGACCAGTTTCTACCTACATACATAAAGCGGTTTTAGTCAGAAGGGAGATGTCCTGTCCTTACATTTGAATACATTTCTGTTAAATAACCTTGGAAAACCTTTAATACATATTTATTAATATATTATACCTTTTTACATTCACACCTTTCTCACCAAAACAAAAGAGAAGCGATAAAGCTTCCAAACATTTTACAAGTAGTGACCCAATTTTTAAATACTGTGCCTATTAAAATGATATTCATCAAAAAAGACAAAAAACAAACCAACCCCCTACCCACCCACCCTTGTAACCTTGATAGATGTTGTCACTTGCACTTGTTTCTGGGCAATCTCCCACTTATGGAGATTTTTTTCCACTCTTGCAATAAGTTTGTCGTCCTGGGTTCATGCCCTCCACCTGCTTGCTTCTTTTTCTTTTGCATCAGTTCGTTTATTTGTGCAGCTGAATGTGTTTAACCTGGGACCGTCTTTCATCTCGTTCTTTCATCATAATAAATGTGGTGAGAATTTCACGCCCTCACTTTTCATAGTTCTGATTTACCGTAACACTAATTACCAAACCACACCAGAACCCAGAACTTACTTTAAACTCATCTTTCACCACAGAGTGCAATATTCACACTTCAGTAGTACCTGCCAACACCTGACTCAGAAAAACCACCAGCCCTAAAGCCTGTGTAAATTAACTGGCATATTATTGCTGGTATGCATTGACTTGTTACTAGGTTAGCTAGTATCGACCAATATTGAATGTCCAAAGCAGTGCCATGCTGTGAAACTATGTAAAGTCTAAAGAGAGAAAAAGAATTAGTCTCCTGACCAGAATTAAGATTTCAGTTATAGTGTAGTCACAACACTTTAAAAGTTTTGTATCTGAATGATTCCCTCATTTATTTATTTATTTATTTAATCCAAGGCAGAGGGACTCTGTGGGGTTTGACATATTTTGGGAGCACCATTTTGAGTTATGTCTCTCCCTCTGTGCACACCCATCCCCGTCGTCCCTCAAATCCCCCTCCCTCTTCAAGCACATCCCCACCTTGTTATCACCCTGCAAAGCCAAAAAGCTGTGTTGCCATGGTGACAGCCTACCCGTCAGAGACAGAAATGTGTGATTTGGAGGTGCCACAGCCATTTTCACGGCTGAAAGAGACACCATCTTTCGCAAGTCCCATACCCTCTCCTGCATCGCGCCATCATTAACACAGCATTTCCCCTTTACAACCGTATGTATACAATGTACGTTCCCATTCATGAATCAACACGTGTGGCTAAGACATAATGAAGATTATCAAAGCACTTTTCAGTAGTTGTGTTTAGCCTAAAGGTACCAGAATATCCTGATCAGCCCGTATACTAGCGTCCAGAAGTGTCACAGCTTTGGTTTATACATTAAATTAGGTGAAATATGACATGCAAGCTATAATTGGGCACATCAAAGCAGAAAAAATGTAAATAGGACCAGTCAAGTGTGGCAAATTATAAATTCATGCAGCTGTCCTTGGGGCAACCACAGGGCAACCATGAAGAGGCAACCATCCAGAAATCACATCTGGAGAAGTGGCAAGGAATAAACGTGATGTTAGCATAGAGATTGAGTGTTTTGAACTTGCCTCAGAGGAAGAAGGTCCCAGGTTCACATCTTGGCCCCGATCCTGGTTTGAGTCCTAATGAGTGCTCCTGTTTCCTCCCCTAATACATGCTAAAACTCTACATTCTAGAGGTGAGAAACAATGTGCTCTCTGACAGAGTGGCAACTTGTCCCAGGTGAACTCAGCATCCTCTCACACATTGCTTGCTCTGGAATCTCAAACCCTGACCTTGAAGCAAGTATAGAGAATAGCTGCATGTGTGATAGGTATGAATAAAGGAGAGTGTATTTTACGCATATTACTGGCTAAACATTCACCAAAAACATATATGAAAGAAAAGGAATAATAACGATCTCTAAATATCCAATAATCATAAAAACATGATTGACTTTGTTATTTTGCAGTTTTTTTTATGGTATAATAAAATAAAGGAAATTTTGAATTTTTATTTCATAATTGTGGCAATTCTCAGACTGGTCATATCTGTGCTTGCCACATCTGTCGTGGATTTAGGAAGTGTGACTCCAGCAAAACAAAGAATTCTGGGAGAAGCAATTGGGAAATCCCCTGGACTGATTTATTCTTCCAGCCAGATACATCTGGACCAGTGTAAAACATGTTTTGCTGAAAAACCAATTGTTATATAACTGAGTGCATTAAACACCTAGTTATAAAGCAGTTGATAAGCATCATTAGTAAGGGATGTATTTTAACTCAAACAAGTTGATATGGCGTAGAGCCTGCTTGGGGACCCCCAGACAAAATCCAGGCATTTGGAATAAAATGTGTATTCCCCAACCAGTTGGCAACTGTTTGTTGGCTGTCCCTGGGTGAAATTGGTCACAAAGAGGGCACTGCACCCAAAACTGCCTTGCGATTGCTTTACTCACTACCAGATTGCCACAGTTACTTGTGGTTTGCATGGTAGATATCGACCTGTCTGCAAACACTTAGTAACTGACCACAGTGTAAGTGAGACTGGAAAAAGTGTAATGCAAGCCCAAAATAGTAAAAGTACAGTGGCACTTATTAAAACATGTTCATTTCAGTGGCAATGAACAGCATTTTGCTCTGAAGGCACATGTTCTTCACTTTTAGTTGGCTTCTTCCATGCAAACTACCAGTAACAGTGTCAATCTGCTAGTGACCAAAGCAATTGCAAAGAGATTTTCGGTGCCCTTTATAAAAGGTGTAGCTTTTTGCAATCAATGTCATGCTAGTGATAGCAAACAATCTCCAGCAACCACTTGCTAGCTGGTTTGGGTATATACATTTTTCCGCAGCAACCAGTTTTCTTGAGCTGACAAGCCTTTTGACTTAAGGTTTGTAATCAAATTCACTGTAATCAAATTTTGGTAAACTTGTGGGGATAGGTTAATTGGATAATCCAAATTGCCACTAGGTGTGAATGTGTGAGTGAAAGTGAGTGTGAATGGTTGTCTGTCTCTGTGTGTTGGCCCTGCGACAGACTGGCGACCTGTCCAGGGTGTACCCCGCCTCTCGCCCTATGACAGCTGGGATAGGCTCCAGCGCCCCCCGCGACCCTGAAAAGGATAAGCAGAAGCGAATGGATGGATGGACATTTCTTGGATTTAATTAATCTGTTAGCACAGACTAGCATCTGATGCACTCATTGAGTTCATGGATACTGCTACTTTCTAACAAATCTAGCTAGCACTAACTTGGCGCTTTACCCCTTCATCCAAGTATTGTCACTTTTAGGCCTGACAACCAAAAATGCTAATGTTAAGTCCAAAATGCAGCAGGTAATGATGAGATTACAACCAGGCTTGGCATCAAAATGTGAGTGAAAATTAATGTAAAAGCAAAATTTGATCCCAGATGATTTTTCTAATAAAATGTAATAGAAAAGCTCCTGTATGTCGTTTGAGATGGTAGAAAGAATATCCGGTGTGATCGTTTACATGGAGGATTCGTTGAGTAACAGCGATAAGCAGCACTTCCTTAAAGTGGAAGTATGACGGGCAAACACCGTGGCTAGGGAGTTTAATCTTTGAACTGACTGATCAATTCTATGAGTCTGCAAGCACAGTTGCAGTCAATAAATGTTTCTATATGCACACTGTCACAGTTGCATAAGGCCTTAGATCTAACTAACTCATGTAGTGTTTAGGACTGTTCCCGTAACTGCAATCAGCCTACCAGCCTGAAAATTACCTGTGCTCTCGGTGAGACCTGACCATGTTGATTCAGCAACCCATCTTCACTCTGCTGGGATGCACCCACTCCCTGCAACAGTCTCAATCTAATCTGGTTTGTTCAGGCGCTGAGCAACAAGACCGAGGGAGCATTTTTCTCTTCCTCGACTGCTGGTTTAAATGGAAGCTTACAAACGCCATCTGCCCACAGCTCAGCCAACACACTCTGTATATATGAATAGTCAATGTCAATTAACTTGTTTCTCAAGTGTTCTCTCTAGCATCGAGCTGCTCAGAAATCACACTACCTCTCCCAGGAAGTGTGTATGTGTGCATCTGCGTACAGTATGCATGTGGGTAGAGGGGGTCTTAATTAAAGCTGCTTAATATGCGTATGGGTTGGCTTTTTTAGGGGTGAAAACAAATTTGTGGGGAACATATGGTGCCCCAGACATGGGACACACACACACCCCCATAATACATAGACACTTGCAGGCACACACAAACACTTTCAATCTTCAAAGTGAAGCATACGCACACACACATACTGGCACGCCTGGGCTCCTGCAGAAACTGGAGTGATGGATTCTGGCTGATTGTGTGTAAGTGTTGGAATATCATTAATCCCCCTTTTTTGTGATTTGGGAAGGTGTGTGCTCATGCACATCTCAGGGTGCTTTTGTGAGAGATTATTTCTGGCAGATGGAAGGAACCGTGGCCCCTTCTGCAGGGTCAACGGGGGGAAGTTAAGCAGCACAGATTGTTGCCTCTCCTCCTTGTTTCCTTTCTCTCCTCTCTTGTTCCCCTTTTCTCTCCTTCTTCATCCCTTGAAATCAGCTTCAACGCCCACCTCCAATCTATCTTCACACCCTTCTCTGTTTCTTTATTTTTATCTCGTTTAAGAAAGACGAAAGTAGAATGTGGTGCCAAAAATAGGGAAGAAAATCAGGGAAAGTGAAGATATTCAAAGCTTTATGCAATACAAGATAAATACTAGCTAGGTTGAACATTTAACAAGAAAAAAAACAAGGCACACAAAGAAAATCCCTTCACTTTTATGCTTGTTTCAGCATTGATCTGTGAAAAAATTCAGTGTTACGTTGGCCATTCACTGGGTCCTTGATACTTTTTTCATACAGTCCAGGCCTTTAGACAGAAAACTAAACATTAGAATTACATGTTATGAGCATTTCCCACTTGTTGAGTTCTATTCAAGCCTTCTAAATGAAATTGAAGAAATGGAAATATTCCACTGCTAAAGGTGAAAAGAATAAGTTTAAACCCAGAAGACTTCCAGCACTTTTAGAAGGCCACTTCTCTTAGAAGTAAGATGTGAAAATTCTACCAATCTTTTAAAATGCTAAGTGGAGATTTGGACAAAAAATCAAGAAGAAACATCAAAGTAGTGATATAAGACGAGAGAACTTAATTCACATGTTGCAGCACAAGATGCTGTTTAAAACTTTCACGGACGATATCATGAATCCTTGTAGAGCTGAGATGAAGAAGAGTACAGTGGCCAAATGCCTGGGGATACATGGTCGCAATCCATACAGTAATTGACTTAAAACATCCACAGGCCTTATCACCGCAGTCCATATGTCTTAGTGTATGTGTGTTTAAACCACTCCACCTACATGTTCCAACCTGAGACGTCCAAGAGACAGAAGAAGCCGTGCAGAGGATTAGAAATCAGTATGCCCAAATCCCAGACGCGAGGTTCCTCCACCAATCACACAGCAAGCAGTCTGCTAACCACCTGGGGAGCCGTGCTGGGGAATCCTGGAACAATACTAGTCAAGGCGATGCCTGAAGGCAAAAGGGATCTTGGATCGGAGCTTCTCTGATCCCCACCTCAAAAAGACTGCTTCAAAATGTCCTGAGTGAAAAACTGGGGAGCGGTTGTGCACAAAGGATTTTATTTCAGAACTCGGTGTTTACAGTCGTGTCAATTTAACTTGCATGCCTACATGTGGAAAATCATCCACAAATATATATATATACATACATGCAAACCCTGCATTTATCCCCTCTGTTGCTGTCATTCTTCACCTGCCGCTTATTTCTGTGTTGGCGGTTTTCTCCCCACAGCTGCTTGTGGCAGAGAGGAGTGTTAGACAAGAGTGACGATATTGTAATAACAACATGCTTCCTCTTCCTGTCAATACTCGCCAATACCTGATCAAGGGGTGAAAAAACAGAAAACCAGTGGAGCAAATGTGGTACAGTTACAAAGTTACAACCTCTTACATAATGTATGTTGTTTTTTCAAGTTTCTGTTTTATTTAAACATTTCTTAAAATTTCTGTGACCCTGGATGTAATTGTTTGCGGCTCCTGGAGGTTAAAATGCAGATTAAGCTTGACAGGAATGCTATTTCTTGTTTGAAACTCTCTTTTCTTTTTTTTTTTTGGCCATGAGAAGGCATAAGCCAAAGCCTGGATGGTGTTTTATGAGAACCATTGATCGGGAGGCACATGCTGATGAGCTGAGTCGAGACAGTGCTGTGAATGAAGCAGGATACAGTCGTGACCCAGGGGGAATCACACCACACTCCAGCCTGATCTCTCGCAAAGCCGCTTGGAACCCCAACGCCACCCTCCCTGATGAATGTACTCTCTCTGTGTCTCTCCTCTCTCTCTCCTCTTTCTGCCTCTCTTTGACTCCTCTGCTCTCTCACTCTGTTTTCTGGGCCTGATGAATGCAGAGCGAATCAATAAATCTATTCCCCTGCTGGATACCTGATAAAATTTACAAGGACAAGCTTAATAAATTACTAATGGGGTGGCCAATTAGTTTGTGTGTTTGCATGTGCTGGATTGACTGTGTGGCTGTGTGTCTTGTGGGCCACATGACTTTCAATTCCTGCATTGTCATTTGCATGCACATGTATGTTGCGAGGTTGTTCCATGAAAATGCAACGTTCTTCTATTTTGTGAATCTAAAGTGCACACTGTTCTTCTTCCTTCTTAATTTTTATGATTTTTCTTATGACTGTTGTGTAATTGAGACCTAAGTCACACAGACCTAGAGATGAGTTGGTAACCCCCGGCAACATCGAGTCACTAAGGACAAATGCATATTCCCCACCCGGTTTGTAAGTGGTTACTGGCTGTCGAATGATATTGATTGGAAAGAGGGGCGCACCAAAAATCTTCTTGTGATTGCTTTGGCTGCTAGCAAATTGCCACGTGCTCCACAGCCTTGTAGACATTTGGCATTGTAAACTGCAGACAGTGCTGAAGCTGGATTTTAGGTACTCTTTTAATGGCTGGAGAGTTTAGACTGTAGTTTATGCAAGTGAACGGTGCTATTGATTGCTTCACACCTGCTGTCAAAGTTATGGAAATGAAGAAATAGCAACATGGATCTGGATAAAGTCTGTTCCCCAAAACAGCTCAAGTGACTTTGTTGACACTCTGTTGAAAGACAGAAACTGACTGCAAAGTTTGGACCTGTGCTTCGGGTCATAGTCCTTGTCCTTGTGTCCTTGTGTTTACATTGAGACCAGTTTTTTTGCGCACCTGTTAGACTCTTTCTTTTAAGAAAGTAGTACGAAAATGTTGCTTTTTTAAAGCAGTCTCCTGCAGTTGCATTATTAGAACAAGAATCATTTTTAAGGCTGTTTGGAGACTTAATGAAATGGATTGCTTCTTTAATCAGCAGATGAGTTTTCAGATTTACTAATGATTATTCTAATGATCGTATTGGTCTAACATGATAAACATTATATAACACATTGTGTCACTAAAACACAGGAGTGATGATACTGAAAATGGCCCTCTCTACGCCTGCAAAGTTAATCAATTAAAAGTCACTAATGAAAACTGGAGTCCCTTTAGTTTACCTTTGGGGAATATTTAAAAGGTGGTGTGGTTGTAGGGGGGAGGGGGGGGGTATAACTTCTTCCCAATGGTCCCTCTAAGACAGGCTTTATATATGCAGAAACATGGCATTTACACCTGAAGGCCAAGTCATGATTTCTGTAGACATTTTCAGACTTTCATGTGCTTATTATACATGACAGTGTACAGTGGAAAGATGACATGCATGTGGTGTACAAAATAATTACCCAGTTCATGTTGTACATGTGTAGTTGACAGTTCACATAGTTTCAAAAAGCATAGGAATGTCAAAGGAATGGATGTACACATGCAGATGCAAAAAGCACTAATTTGCAGCACTAAATACTTTTATAATCATTTTATATATTCACCAGACTCTGATTAAAACACTGATTGTACTCAGGTAAAACTGCACTGAGGAATCTGAAGAGAACTGCTCACTTCAGTCAAACTCAAGAAACAACAGATATCTTTTACACCTCACCTAAGGAACCAAGGACATGAGCCAGGAAACTATGCATCAAGGATTGCTACAAGCTTGGTATTTTGATATGTCTAAAATTTGTTGCTGCGGTCTTGCCTGTCAACAGTGATTTAAGCAGCTAAGTGTAACCAACAAGCTGTGTCTGCCTTGCTCCTTGGCAGATGTTACTTGCGATGCACAATTTCATTGTTTGACAACTGAGGGAGGAGACAAAAAGAAATTAACGGGGTTTTTTCTTGTTGGTTTTTTTTCATCAGTTTTGATTATGAAATTTCGATTCACACATCTTTTTAAAGTCTTAGTCCCAAGCTGCAAAACCTTCACTTTAAATCGTCATAAGTTCTGGGTCAAGGGTAACAGACTTGATTTGGTTAACAGGCCACGTTCCTTGGTTTAACCCTCAACAACAACAACAATCTTTATTTATAGAGCACATTTAAAAGCCTTGGGCATACCAAAGTGCTTTACATAAAACAATAAAAAAGAAAACAGTTCACACATTAACATCAAATACATAAGAGTAACGGATTATGTTCACAGATAAAAGCCACCAATAAGAGTAAACTGCAGCACATAGGTTATAGCAAGGTAAGACTGTACCACCATGATAAAAGACACCAATAATGGAAAGATAGCAGAGAATTTAATACAATACAATACAATAGGTCAATAGGTCCCTGCAAGCAAGCCAGCATTTAACTGGTAGAAAAGGCAAGTTTAAAAAGATATGTTTTTAGCCGTGATTTAAAAGAATGAATAGAATCAGACGCCCGGATGCCAATCGGGAGATTGTTCCACAGCTCCGGTGCAACTAGAGCAAACAATCGATCACCTCTAGATTTCAGTCGAGATCTGGGCTGAACCAACAGTAACTGTGAGGATGACCTTAAAGCCCTAGCAGGAGCATATGGGTTTAAAAGTTCCTTAAGATACAGTGTTATTGGTAATTTTAAAAGTAAACAACAAAATTTTAAATTGAATACGATATTTGACAGGCAACCAGTGCAGATCAGCAAGGACAGGAGTAATGTGGGCAAACTTCTTGGTTTTAGTTAGAATGCGTGCTGCAGCATTCTGAACTGTCTGTAATCTATGTAAAAGGGAAGAGTGGAGACCACAATAAAGTGAATTGCAGTAATCAAGCCTTGACGTTACAAAGGCGTGGATGAGCTTTTCTACATCTTTATACGGGATATAGTGCCTGGTCTTAGAAATAAGGCGAAGCTGGTAAAAACTGGATCTGACAACAGCAGACACTTGTTTATCAAGTTTAAATGAGCTGTCAAATAAGACACCCAGATTCCTAACAGTGTCAGAGAAAGAACTAATGAGAAAACCAAAGGCATCCCGAAGTTTGGCACGAAGGGCATTACTACCAAAAATCATAATTTTTGGTAGTAATGCTCTTCCTTTGCTGTGCTATGGCAGGCCATGGATAATGTCTTTGTAAGTGGGAAGGCTGCAAAACCGAAAATGAGTCAGACCTCTGGATTACATTTAATTAATAGCTGAGAGAACCTCTGCCGTAACACTTTCTAATAGCAGTGATTCTTGATACAAAATATAGTGAAAAGTTCAAACATCTGCAGTTTTTACACCCTGCAAAGTCATCTAATGAGCCAGATTGGATCAAAAATAAAATACACTCTGTTGTCCCAAGCAATGCAGGATGTTAGGATTTTGGGAGAAAGAGTGAAAGACATCAGCTCTGAGTCTCCTAGTGTGTCTCCTCCATTAACCAGCATAACATCAATGAATCTTTTGAGGATCACAATCTTCAAAAGGCCTCCCAGCTTCCCTCCCGCAGACAAGACTGTAATTATTCTACATTTGCATGATAAGTGTGTCTGCCTGTGTACGCATTTATGTATGTATGTATGAGTGCTTAAACGCACATTAGCCGCGGTCGGGCACGAATTCTCGTCTTTTATCTCGGCGCAGAAGACGAAAAGAGGCCTTTTTTAAAATGTGGAGACCGGATTGCTGTCTCTTTGCTCTTCATCTGAGTGTTCATCATTAGCCACTGTCAGCCCGAGAGCTTTGAAGTGGAGTCAGGGGCTCGCTCACGATGTGGAATAGTTATGACACCCGGGCTCTGTATTTGTGTGTGCGTCCACTTACATTTATATATTTTCCCATCAAAAAGCCCTTCCTTCTTACACTTCCATTTGAACTCTAGCAAGTGTGCTGCAATGCAAAGAGGCTCTTCATCATATAACTTGCATTCATATTAGCCGTGATGGTGCATGCCATTATAAGAGAGGAGTTTTTATTTATTTATTTATTTAATTCAAAGCAAGGTATGTTTGGTTTTTCCTGCACAAGACAGAAATCTTTTAATAACCAATCATGCTTCACTGGGTCTGATGATGGGAAGATGCAAATATACTAATGAGAGGAAGCGAACAGAAACCCGAGTACATGAGTGTGATAAAAAGAGTGCATGAAGTTTGACTATGTGAGATGTCTTCTAAATGTGCTGCAGATTCTATACATTGCTTCAGGCCAGGAAAAACATATTGAAGTAGCAAGCAAACGAAGAAACATTTTCGGATGCGCACGATCTCCCAAGGCCTCATTATCTCCCGAAAAAGTGTGCGTGTGCACCGAAGCGTAGCTGCATACATATTGTGCATGGGCCTACAGCTGCTCATTCAGTCAACACTTGACTGGCCCGGAAGCCCCTCTCAGTGGGCAGTCAGGTTCACCATGTAGCAGCGCCTCGTTTAGCTTATTAATTATGAATCATGTTTATTCAGTCTACATTGTGTATCTTTTTCTGGCCCCTCTGCTTCTTTAAGCATAGACAGTGTCATCTACACACTCTATATGAGTTTCCCATGATGTCTGCTGGGTGTTGGCAAGAAAAAGATAAGACAGCAAAGGAGAACTTCTTCTTTTAGCCACATTCTCGTTTTTAGCATGATGTTGCAGGAGTGTGGTGTGGCAGTAAAAAAGTCTGTCCTGTTTATGAAGCTTTTATTGCTGCCGGTTCCCGGTGAGCACTCCTCCTTGTTTCCGAAAGGAGGTGACTAATCTTGCGGTTTGCGAGAAGCCGAGTTAATCACTTTAAGAAAACCATGATGTGGTGTTGATGTTGTTGTATGGTGTTTCTGGAAACCCACAGTATCCTTGCAGGTCGCTGTATGCAGGGTGGCTGCAGCTCAGGAGGTAGAGCTGGTCACCTACTGATCGGAAGGTTGGTGGTTCGATCCCTGGCTCCTCCAGTCTGCATGTCAAGTATCCTTGGACAAGATACTAACCCCAACTTGCTCTCCGATGCATCCATCGGAGTATGAATGTGTGTGAATGTACTTAGAAAGCACTATGTATAGATAAAGTGCTTGTGAGAATGGGTGTGATTGGGTGAATGAGACATGTTGTATAGAGCGCTTTGAGTACTCCGGGAGAGTAGAAAAGCGCTATATAAGAACCAGTCCATTTAAAGGTGGCTTATGGACATTAATTTAGACTTTATTATTCAATGTGTTTGGGTCAGTTACTCCTGTGTCTGCAGGAGCTTTTGATTGTTACTATCATTCAGTTCATTTTACAATCTCAAAATAGCTTATTTTTTGGGTAAAGCTATTAAATTTATATTTTATGGGTACAAATACACTGTCAAAGCACACTAAAAAATAATATTTAAAAAAAAAAAAGATTGATGTACAAGAATATATCCAGTGTAATGTTAGCTGCAGGAATGACTTTGATGAGCAGGCAACCATGCCCGTGTCACTTGACTGCTAGCTCGCAGCTCACAGAATGACATCATGAGTCAGCTGTTTATGTTTCAGTGTATATTGGCAAAACACAGGTCCTGTATATAAAAGATGGACATAAACGCAGTAGTGCCATTAAGTGATTTGCACACCCAGATTTTTAAGCCTGACCATCTCTGGCTTTTTGACCCCATTATGTTGGTTTTTGCAGCCACATTTGGACCAGAGGCTACGGTGCAAGGGTGCAATACACAGGGACAACAAACCTATTAATTAGTTAACTGAGCAAACTAATTAACTAATCAGATACTAGACTTTTAGTCACCAAACCTGAACCACTAACCTCTTGACAGTCATCATCACATAGCAAGCAGTGGTGTGTGTAAGTGTTACAAAGTAATTGCATTATTCAGTTATGCACTAATGTAATGAGTTACTGTGCTAAATGCAATTATTGCATTACAGTTACAATTGTGTTATTACTTGCTTTACAAAGGTTCACACATCATAAAGACATAAAGATGTCCAGTTCAGTGATTCATTTTAGTGGGTGTGAAGCTTAGAAGACAACTGACTACACCACCTGTAAATCAAAGCAACACCTCTGATGTTAAACCCCAACTGTATCCAAATACACAAGTTATATAAATACATATATATCTAATTTCACTGGATCCACTGATCCAATCCAGGGTTGCAGTTGGACTGGAGCCTATCCCAGTGTGAGAGGTAGGGTACATCCTGGACAGGCTGCTAATCTATCACAGGGCAAACACAGAGAGACAACCATTCACCCCTACAATGCTGGTCACCAGTTAACTAACTATGCATGTTTTTGCACTGTGGGAGAAAGCCAGAGGAGATGTAAAGCATTTGAACCCAGGACTTTATCGCCACAAAGTGCTAAAATCATAAAAAATTATAATAATTAATATTAAATTACATTAAAAAGTTGGTACAAAAGCACACCGAATTTTTATACAAGATGTTTTTAAATAGATAAAACATTCATAATAATAATTTCTTTTTTAATAAGTATACATATAACTAGAAAGATTTGCATTTCCTGCGAAAATGCAGTGTGGATGCTTTAAAGCTGAAGCTGTATGCAAAAACTAGCTGAAAAAGCTGAAAAGTTGCAGAAATTGTAAAAACTTTGCAGAAGCAAAGGAACTTTGCAGAACTGCAATATCTTAGAGGAAACATAATACTTGGCA
>NW_005187560.1:295764-298489 GCF_000239375.1 Pundamilia nyererei
AAAATTTGAACGGTGAAAATCAGCTGAAAATTGTGGAAGTAGTTAAGTGCCAAAAAGTGTACGGAAGTCCCAAGAGGAACTCAATAGTGTGGATGCCTAAAGCATCCACACAATAATAAAAACTGTGACAGTGGATATTTAAAGTTGTAGTTTAAAGAAGTATGAACATATGCTGTTGGTACTGTGTCATATAAGTCAGAGTGATAGTTTAGTTGACACCAATTAGCAATAGGAGTGATGTCAGAATGAGCAAAAGTGGAAAGATTGCAGCTAAGACATTACATCAGATCAATAACACAGATCCATATAGTCTAAATTAGACTTCCCCACCCACTTCCACCTCCTCCACCTCCTCCACCACCATCACCACCCCATCAAGACTGACAGCTTTAATAACTGTCCTAATAACAGGAGAGCAGATTAATAAAGCATACCGTAAATGATTACCTCCATCATTAATCCATTCCACGGCTATTTAAAGCTGCACGTATTAACTATTTGGACAGGAGGTTTCATGTGTTAATGGCCAGACTGCACTCGCAGAGGGCTGAAAGTACATTAGAGGAACACATGATTTGATTAATGCCATTCACAGAATTAGAAACAAATTACACAGGCAGCACAATGCCGTTCACCTGAAGAAATCAAGTAAAAGGAAAGCCGGGAGAGCTCAGCCGAGAAATGAAATGTTTGCACTCGAACCTGTGTAATCCCCCCGCAGCGGATCTGAAATGAAACCTGGTTCTCATTAGCTGTATTTGGGCCAGATTGCATTGGGTCCACTGATTCATTTGGGAAATCCATCTATATATTGCGTACACCCTCCTTATAGGTGTGCTTGAGGCTGTGCCTGTTAGAGTGTGGATGATGACAGCGCTGATTCAGACTTAATAAATAATATAGTGATACTGGAGGTATCACCTGATGAATATTGCATTCCCATTCCTAGCGCCTGCCTGTCCTCCTTCCTTCCTTTTCGTCTATCTGTCTGTCTAAGAAACTACTTGGCCTAATGCCAGCTTTCTTTTTTCTTTTTTTGTGGTATCCAGTGGCAATATCCAGTTCGGCTACATGTCGACAGCTGGTGAGGTTGGAGGCACTCTGCATTCAAAAACACCCACAGTGTCAGGCAGCAAATGCTAGACAATTACTTCTCGTCTCCAGCACTGAAAGTTGTTCCCCCCAAAAAAGAAAAGTAACGTCCCGCCCATCTGACACACACCGCGGGTGGATTTTGTGCCAGCTGGAGTGCAGAGAGTTGGGAAAAAAAGGAGGGGGACAGTTATGAAGACAGAGAATAAATTATCACCATCAACAGATTATTACCGGGGAAGGTGTTTGGAAGTGTGGCTCTGTGTTCTGAGGAACATGTGTGGGCTTGCACTTTTATATTTCTTTCTGACTCACAGTAAGGATGGGTATATATCTTCTTATGTTGTCAAACCTAGTCACGAATACTGGTAAGAATCATTATTAATCTATGAAAAACAAGTTCTTCCATGCGTGTAACACCTGCTGATGTTGAGCTCTAACCGAGCAGAAGTGGGAAAACAGAAAGACGAATGCTCAGCGACTACAGTTGTGTAACACCACTTATTGCAAAAAATCTGTCAGAAACATTGTCAAAGCTGTTTTGTATGTGTGTATTTTCATGCTGAGTGTTTCACCATCCATGAAATGATTTTTACTCGTGACAGGATTTTTTTTCTTTCTTTGTTAATTTGTTGTTTTTGACAACAGAAAAATTCTATTTTTTTTTTGCATAAACACAAGTAAAGCTGCAAATAAAAATCATAAATAGCAGCCTTGTTATGATGCAAGAGGAAAAAATAACAGTCATTATGGCCGTCCTCATGCGACAGAGGTGTTCTCTACCGATTTCCGCGGCAATCCATCAATACTCATGTAGACTGGCGTTAAGGAAGCATTAATTCAAAATCCAGGATTCTCCATACTCATTAGAATTCATCCTCTGGGTAGCATCAGTGTCTGTGCAAAATGTTGGAATAATCTATCTTACAGATGTTAAGATATTTCTCTTGGGGCCAGAGCATTAGAATGACTGACCAACTTTGTTAACATGGGTGACAAATACACTTTAAGTTTGAAAGTTTGATAGGCGCAGCCACAGTGATGTAGCCCACTGGTTTCTAGATATCACATTTGGAAGCCTTAATTCTGGTGCTGCCACTTTTGTGTTTTGGAGACTTAAGTGATTATACTTAGACAACAGATTAGAATACTAGGTTATCTGTTAAATGTGATTGCTAACATTGCATTCACACAGGTCTAAAGGCCATTCAGCAAACACTGATCATGGGATAAAAATCTCTGTTCCACAAACGACTAGCAAGTAGTTGTTGGAAGTTGGTGTAAGTTGGTTGCATCAAATCAGTCTTGGAGAGTTATATGGTGCTGCACCGAAAACTTCTTTGCCAGCAGGTTGCTGCTGTCACAAGTAGTTGCCCACTTGTGTGAAAACTACTCACCAAATTTTTGTGAAACTGTAAAAATTTAACAGAATTTGCAAACAGAGACTCTGCACTTTCAAATTTAAGATTCTTCTTTTTGAAAAGTGTAGTTATCTTTCATGCAAACTACTGGCAACTGTGGCAAATTGCTAATGACCAAAGCAGTCAAAAGCGGTTTTGTTTTTCTTCACCCTTGTTGCAGTCAGTTTTACTAACTACCAGCAATCTCCTGCAACCAGTAGCCAACAGGTTGG
>NW_005187560.1:298536-314678 GCF_000239375.1 Pundamilia nyererei
TGTCAGGGGGTTACCATCTGGTCCCCATATGGAAAAGAAACAGTAAAACTTATAAAAGACTTGCATAAGATGTGGCCTACTTCATATAGTGAATCATATAAGGCTTATATGATTTTACTCATGAAAGTGGCCACTTCCTCTTTACTTTCATATATTGTTTTTGTAAGTATCCAGAACTTAGAAGTTTCATTTATATAATTTTTCAAGGGAACTTTTATCTGTTTTCACTCTTGTATGCTTTTCATACACGTTAACACAAGACAGATACAAACTTTATAATATTTATATATATCTTTTGCATATGGGTCTCTAGGCCAGTGCCACTAAGACCACACCAAGCTAGGCATGCTTTTCTGATAGTCAAGGTGACCACAACCCTAATTTTAAGCCTTTTAAATAAAAGTCCTGACATGCTGTGATGTCGTCATGTGTAAAACCTACCGAAGTTGTCCTTAGTCAAACATGAACTTTGTGAGCCAATTTGTAAAGTAGTTTCTAATTACTTCACTTATTATAATACAGAAGTACACAATATGATTTATTATACCACTGTGCTCTGTGATGTGATTTTATTGATGTTTTGTCTGTTTAGTTACAGACAAACTACAACAACTACAACTTCGACATCCGCTGCTTTATATAGATGCTCTTTTCAGAGTCTTTGAAAACTTGTTATTGCAAACTCAGAAAACCCTGAAAAAGTAACTCTTCTGTGCTCTAATAACATTTGGAAAGTACATGAGAACAATCTAAATGTGTATTTTATCTGATTAGAAAAGTGGGTGGAGCCAACAGGAAGTGGCTTTGCCAGTGGAAGTCTCAGTGGAAATAGTTCAACTGTAACAAAGACAACACTCAAACTTTCTGGGCTTTAGGACCAAAAACTATTGTGGACATCTCATTATAAAAGGCAAACTGAAAATTGGAAATTTGTTGCAGTGGACATTCTGTGTGGTGGGAAACTGTGTTGGGTGTGAGACATTCCAAATTATTGTGTTACTTTTTCTCTGTAATAAACAATGTAATTTATTCAAGTCAAGAAATCTGTTAGCTAACTTGTTACTGCCTTTCCTTGTTCCTTATGTTGATGAACACATTTGCAATGTTTCTGCCTCTCCGACTCTTTTCATGGTGGAAAATATCCAATCCTACAGTTGTGTCAGTGAACATGTTAAGATCCGTTAGCGTAATGAAAGAAAGACGACTGTTACATTGATTGTGCCAGGGTGATAATACTTTTCTTTCAGCTTTACATTTTAAAGACACAAATATGAGCCAATGACAACTTTGCAACACAGGTGGTGAGGCCCACTGACGAAGACAATAACATTAGCTTTTAGCTAAATTTGTCATTCTGTGAGAAGTCGTGCTTGTGTCATGTGATGGTAAATGCTAATAATGTCATTTCGCTATGCAGTGAGGAAGATTCAGACGTAAATTTACTAAATGTAAATGGACAGATCTACATTTAGTTAAATAGATTCTGGTCAAATTAACAAACTTGCAAATTTATGTTTAGATAGTTAAGCTAGCTGTAACACGTTATTTTTTTTTATTGGTAAAGTCTTGTTGTTTAACAAGTTACTTTTTAACAATGATGTTACTCAACACTAAATATGGTTTTAAAAAAAGTTTTTTTTTTTTACTTTAAGCTAAAGAAAATAGAAAGCTTTTTTATTACTTTTTTAAAACCATTCCATTCTACTTTTTCTTTCTAGTTTTACTGCTACACGTTTTCCTTCCATAGATTTTACTGTTAGTGGTTTATTTTAGTGTTAAATCTACATTTCATTATCTGTGTTTACAGTAGAAGCCATAGTTAGCTTATGATATGAAAGATTTCATTTTATTACTGTTTGTCAGCATTATTTGGTTAAGACTGTTTTACTTTAAAATGTAATAAAGTTTAAAATGAAGTGTTAAACCTGCACTGGGTTTCTGTGTTACGCTTTACCTAATTTTATAAGAGTTTTTGCAGATCTTTGACAATAAGCGATGATTATTTTAGTGTTTTCTTTTCCAAAATGAATCTGTGTTGGTAAAACTAAACCAATGCTGAACAGATGTTCGGGGCAGTTTTACCTTCATTTTCTAAGGCATTCCTCCCCCCTCCTTCTTCACTGTTTCTATCATGCATGTGCCAATCAAGTCTCAGTGTATGTGTGCGTATGTGGATCTTTGATTGTGCCAGCATGTGTCAACACTGCACCAGCCGGTGTGTGTCTGTGTTTGAATAGGAAAATACTTTTTTTTTCATTTTTTTTCTGAAAAGGTGGAGGGAGAGAAAGGAATAAGTGAGGAGCCTAATCAGCCAATCACAAAGCAGATTATCAGACTGGGAGGGCTGCGGGGGGTGAGGTAGGGCTGTTACTACACAGGGAAAAAAAAAATCTTTTTTGGATAGCAACACAGCGACCAATCACAATCCATAAACAGACCAAAACAACTTTATACACCAATGACCCTGTCTGGGTGTGTGTTTGTGTGTGGAAAGATGGTAAAAAATAAGACCAGGCAAAACTGCCAGCTCCCGGGAATTTTGGCAGCTGCCCAAATGTTTTGTGTGTGTGTGTGTGTGTGTGTGTGCATGTGTGTTTAAGGCAGTCTCTCTCTAAAGAAGATGGGCAGAGAGTGCACAGACTTCTTCTAATTTGACATGGTTCACTGTTTTGGCATGCACTTGCTTCCTCACCATGTGTGTTTGTGTATATGAATACGTGCTTATGCACTTTTGGTTCTGTGTGCATCTTTGTGTGTGTGTGTGTGTGTGTGTGTGTGTGTGTGTGTGTGTGTGTGTGTGTGTGTGTGTGTGTGGGTGAGTGACAGCCCTGACCTTTTCAATATGCTGGTTAAACCTGAGCTCTTGTCCCAGAGCAGACATGCCTGTGTCAACTCCAGCACTCCTACATGAAGGTCAAACTCTCTCCTGTTGGAGTATTGGCACACACGCGCATGTACATGCATAGTGTTTCCTGTCATGTTGTTCTTCTTTATAAATAATGTGCTCTATGCCCTCACTACCACGTCTAGGAAATTAACACTTCAAAATTATGCATTTCTATTTTCCTTTTTTCTTTCTTTCTTTTCTTCCTTTTGGAGACTGCAGAGTTCTGGTCTTGTTACCGTGGTCACCATAACAGCTCCTGTCATAGGTTGGATGCTTGATAGGGTGTAGTTTTGATTGGGTGGTTTTAGCTGTGCTTATTTAGTTGGCATGTAATGTATGTTCTCTGGAGAAAATGCTATTCAGTCTCTGCAGATGATGGGTATAAAGGAGATTTAACGCAGAATAATGTTGGTGTTGGTGTTTCACAGATAGTAAAATGATTACACTATTAACAAATCCAGGATAATAAAAATATGTTTGACATGTTCATATAGCTCCATTGTTAGACACATTATTGCATTAGGGTGACTGTAAAAACAAAGGTTTATGTGGTAGTTTATTTTCACACCAAACCTGATGCTCTAAATCCAATATAACCTATGGTATCTCAATTAGTCTCAACATTTTTACTGTTTACTTATGTTCAAGTACTTTTAGATTAAAAACCCCTGTAACTATAAAAAAAAATATTTGTGGAAAGTTTTCAGTGGAATAGTAAAGCTTTTTTTCATTTTTTAAATAATTGCATATAATTAATTTACAAAAAGACTGTATGAGAAGAGCTGGATATGTGTCCCATATATGGTCAGTATGAAGCTAGCCAAAACTGTTAACAGTACAAACAACTTGTCTGACAGTAACAAAAGTAGCATGCTACAATGTAAGTAAAAAAATGAAATGAAATAAATAAAAATTAAATAATAGACTGTTTTAAAAAATAAATATTGCTTCTAGAAAAAAGAAATCTGATGCAGATGTGTTTTAAACCTGCATTCTACATAATGGCCAGCAGGGGGAGAACATAGAATCCAGTTGTGCAGAGGTTCATATAAAAATTATCCTACTTCCAATGTAATTTATGAATGTAGTAACTATGTTCATATTAAGTTTATTGTGTTAATTCATAGATTCAAGTCTTTTTCAATATGAGTATGTTTATCAACTTAACTCACTATGTTAATGTTTGTAAATTACTGTGCTGTGTAGACTAAATTAAACCCGAGTGAGCTCTAGGGTGTGGCTACATTGTTTTAATGCTACTATGATACGAGTCAGACCATCTTGTTTAAAAAAAAAACCCAACAACCCCCCAGATAACTAGATTACACTTCAGAATGCATTTCATAAACCAATGGGTGATGTAACCATGGCAACATCCATCTTTTACATACAGTCTATGGATAAATCAAATGAAGGGATAAGTGTTACAAAGTTGTTTTATTGTTACTATTGATTTAAAAGACGCCGCCTCGATGTGGCTCTATGGGCTAGAGTGGTGGACAGAATGTGTGTGCATCCATTCATATCTACCCAAGTGTGAATACAAGTGTCTTTGTGCTTTTGTTCCTCTGAACACATGTGGATGTATATATACCACACTCAAACTCACTTTGTTGACTAAATGCAGCAGCGTAAAAGACTGTTGGTGCCTGTGTACATGTGAACATGCATGTGCTCACATCTACTTGTTTACATCCATTTTACCTTATAGACCTATGTAGAGCTTTGTAATAATGTGTGTGAGAGCATCTCCTCTGTGTGATCATCACACAGGGGAGATGCTTATAGCCCATTTGTCTACAAGCACACTGACCATTAGCTGGCAACCATACATAATGTATAGCAGTGACCTTTCTACACACTGCACCCTTAGGCCTATAAGCCATTGTTTGGTGTTGTATTGATTTTCAGCCCCCTCATAGATGGAGATGGTGATTTGAGGGGAGAGAGACTGAGTGCTGCTGTGTCTGGTGAAAGGACAGGGGAGGGCAAAAGCAATGGAGTGTAAAGAAATGAAAAGGCTTGTTGTGAAGAAGGACACAAACAACACACGCCACATACCTGTACCCGGCCTCTAAGCACAGTTACTGCTTGGAGGCTGGCCCCTCCAGTGAAAAATGGGGTCATGTTCAATAGTCTTGAATATAGCGGCTTATACAAGTGCCACCTATACACAGCCCATTAGACAGAGTGGTGAGCGCAAGGCTTCATAGTAAACAATTTAAGCACAGACCCGGAGAGATTCTCAACATTCATCGAGCTCGACTTGGTGGAAAAAAGGGACATTATGGGGGGGGGGGGGGGGGGGGGAGACTGTGGTTTCCATCTACATTCCTTCCCTATAATCTGTCAGAATGTTCTTTATGTGCCTCCTTCTCCAACTGACAACTAAAGTGGAGGTACACAGAGGAGGAAAATGGGCTCAGAAAAATGTTTCGGTGTCCTACGGTGATGGAGCTATAGGTCGCCTGGCAGATGAAGGATGAGGGGAAGAAGAGGCTGATTTGAATTCAGCATGACTTTGTTGTCACCCAGTTGGCCAGGAGTTGATCTGTAGGAGGACTGGGACAGCAATTGGGCCTGTTGCTCTGACACCCCCCCACAGTGTTAAGAATATTGCACATATTAGTCAGAGAGCAAAAAGTAGAAGACAATCTTATATGAACTTATGTCCTGCTCCTCCTCCACGTTTTGATAGCACATACATGATAATATCGTAAATTATAGCTTACAATATTGCATGACACAATATCCATGGAGGAAAAATTCCCATGTAATGTAACTGAGCTATTCACTTAAAGTTTGGTGTCATTTTTAAACTTTTCAGCAGATGATTCCACTTTTGGGTGAGGCACAGAGATGACAAAACACTACAGTGGTCTAGGCGAGTTTGTTGTTTGCAGAAAGAACAAAATCAAGTCAAGAGGATAACTTGATTGGAAACTTTACAGTAAAATCTGAAACCTTCCTACTTGTGTAACATGTATTGCTGTTAAGGCTTGCTTCTTCTTTAAGCCCCTGCACTGGATGAGCTTTTAAAACCGTTTTTAAAAAATACTCCTAATTCTTGGGTTAAAGCTTACGAATTCTCATTTTTAGATCACTCTTTTTATTGTTGGACTCGACAAGAGTAGCTTTGTATGAGTCACTGTTCTCTTGTGATTGACCATATTGGGGATAAACTCTGCCGTTGACATGTTTCAGAGCCAAGAATTTTAAAAAAGACATGTAAATCATGTAATTAAGTTTTTACAGTAGTCTGAATTCTGAGCATTTAGTTGCACTTATTCTGACCTTGTTATCTTAAACTTTGGTCAGGTGTAATGAGCATTTTCATATGAAAAAGCTTAATAGGTGTTTGTAGAGTGCAGTTCTAATTTTACTGTATACAAAATAAAAATATAATGTTTAATTTTTTAATATAAACCTTGATTAGAGTTGGTTTTTACTAACAAATAAAGCAGGATGAAAGTCAACCGCTGAGCCAAATCATGCTCCTCTTTTGGAGGAAAAGGAGTTTTAATGGAAAAAATATGTATATGTAAGGATCTGGTGTAGAAGCCCAACATTAGGTTATAAGTTCACCAGATAATGATATCTAGTCTTCGTCTTAACAGTCCTTTCAGACATGAAGCATTGCGGCCATGTTTTTGGCCCGAAACAATGTGCATTACATGTTACTGTTAATGAAAGTGGCACACTGTATTGTAATGAAACTGTAATGAAATAATGAATGACGGTCACATTACCTGACTGCAGTTTTAATGATGAGGTTGATCGGTGCACTTTCACATTTTAATGGGAAGTTGTTAGTTAGCAAATAGCTATTTGCAAGTCTTACTGACACAGACCAACATTAGCCTTTAAATGGGAATGTGTTTCTGGACAATTGACATGGACTTTTTTCAGTTTTCACTTAGCAACTCTTGAGGACAACAGTACCAAACTATTTAGCAGCTTTATCATTTTCTATGCTCATCGATTAGCGGCTAACTTAATATGCTAATATTTGGTCGTTGGTAATTAGCGATCTTCTAAGGGTTCAAGTTGTAGGAAAATGTAACCTTCTTCAAGTTACTCTATTAATTAGACAAATAGACATTTTATTGCGTTGTTTGTGTGTGCAGTTTTAAGCACTTATGATGTTTAGCAAGCTTAAACTGAATACAGCAGTGCAGCAACATTGACAGGCGGCCTTGAATCTCTAAACCTGAATATGTTTCCCTTTGTACTTTGCTTGCCGAATGACCATTGCTAGCTGCCAGTTACAAATTATTCAAACTGTCACAAAGACCATAATCCGTGAAATGCATTTAGAATACTGCCTGATGGGTTTGATTCATTAATACATCTGATGTAAGTGCAATGGAAAGTAAAGCCATTTTGACTGAAAGAGAGAGAGAGAAATGTGAAGCCGACACTAATGCAGTGCTGATCACTCGGTTAACGGGGGAGAAAGAAAAAGGAGGGGGGGTGCTGAGGGTAGAAAATAAGTGGCATCCCGCAGAGCTTTCTAACTCCTCCAGGAGATTGACACCTGAATGTGCTTTCATGCGGCAAACCGCTGGGTGGCAACACCCTGCCAATCCCCCAACCCCCCGACCCCAGCTTTTTCTCCATCTCCATCCATCCCCCCTCCCCAGCCCATAGACCCCTGATCTCCTCGCGACCTGACACTGCATAGAATATCCATCGTAATGTCACATTTAGGCTCAAATTGAGTTCTAAAATGCTTATTTGGTAAACAGTGTTTCCACACTTTGCTTGATGCGCATCTGGGTGCAACAGAAGTAAATTGTGGGCCCATTAAAATCAAGGAGAAACTCGCCGAGTGCATCAGAAAATCACATTTGAGCTAATGGTATGTCGTTAATTATTCAGTTTGCCCCATAAAGTATTCAAGCCTCTAATTTTTTTTTTAGCACATTATGTTTATTAGATCATGATGTGATTATGATAATTATAAGGCAGTCAGTGTGGGGCTCTAATGCACTTTTGATACCTTTTTGGAGGAGACTGAGAGAAGTGTCATTATTTCTGAAAAGAGCAGTAGACTCCAGTATTTATTCAGGGGATTTTAGTCGAGTTGATTTGCGTTGGAATTAAGTGAAACTGCATTCCACTCCAAGTGCATGTGATAGTTTTCGATCACACGCACGTTCTACCTGTCATCTTCCTCTTTGTTTTTTGTTTTGTTTTTTCCCCCTCCCTCGTAACATATTTGATCACCGCTGTTGTGTCCTTCTGCTGTTTTCCTCGGTTTTTTCTCATTCATCTTGCGTCTCCATTGAAGGTGGACGAGGAGGGAGGGAAAGAGGGAGGGTCTGGGGACAGAAGAGCTTCGCAGCGGGCCTCCGCTCCATTTATCAACATCAGGATTTCAATCGCAGCGCTGCGTCTTAAAAGCCAACTCTGAAACCTGTGCTTTTCCCTAGAACAAAAGCAAACGGAGCCCGACTTAAATATGAAATCCTACCTTTAACCTCATCATGCTGAGCTCACCTTTTCACCCAGCGGCACGCAGCTACACGAGTTTACTTTGCTTTCAGAAGAAGACGGCAGATAAAAATAAATGAAGAGCATTTACAGGAGCCTCTTTACAACAGCCTTGAGGCTTCTTGCATGAAAAAGCTTTTTTTTTCTTTAAAAAAAATGTATTCAGTGCGTTTTAATTCTTCTGTTTTTGTCGTGGCTTTCATGGTGCACCGCGCTGTTTCACCATGACAAGCCGAATTAAGTCTAGAGCGCTAAACACCTCTGTATGACAATCTTTTCTGTCGCCTCTGAGAAACAGTTTACTCGTGATATTCTTCAGCTCTCTGAGGGGCTGGCAGATAAAAAACAGCCATGGGTTTACATTGACCTTCCATACAGAAGCATTGTATCCTTGCCTATGTGTTTGTGTGTGTGTCTGTGTGTGGATGCATGTTGTCATTACTGGGTCCCTTCCACATTTAGCCCTCCATATGGCTCATGTAGATAGCTTTCTTTGGGTCGTGTCTTGGCTCGGCTTTAATTAGTGGATTTGCTGCTAATAGATGGAGCTAATTAACAGGGATTGGGGCTCCTGCATATTTACTATCACTCCTATCTGTGTGTGTGTGAGAGAGAGAGTGTGCACGGTCATATGTGTGCAAGCTGACATGTTTCTGTCTACCCAACGATGGAGACAACGGATGCTGTCACCTTGGTAACCATGTAAAATGGATTCCAGGGGTGGAATCAGCCCGAGCCAATTAGACATAGACATGCTATGGAGTTGGCAGGGCGCACACAGACGCACACTCTGTGTCTGTGTCGATCAGCCTTCCTATCTCCCTCGCGCACAAGCATGCGCACACATACACGTGTAGGCAGTCAGACAGCGTCTTGCTCCAGGCAGTGTGGATATGACCATCATAATCACATCATCCTCTCCCTCCGATAACAATAACTGCTCAGGGATGCAAATAATCTGTGCGTCCACATATCTTATTATTGCAATCAATAATAATGAAGCAGCACCAAATACACGCTCACTCCCAAAAATAACACTCCTGTCACCCTAATGAGAAAGTATAGCCTATTACCACACTCTGTGCATTGCTGTGTGTGCGTGTGTGCACGCGTGTGCAGAGCGTGTGCGTTTCAGCAGCTGTGTCCCCCTTCTTTAAAAAGCGAGGAGATCAAAACGGAGCAAAGGGCTCACGGGGCGTAAAAACTAATTTACTTTGAAAAAAAAGTAATTTTGCCATCTGAGTTTCTCTATTTTTATTTATTTTTTGCCCCTGCCATCAAATAGCCCCACTCTTCATCAAAAGCACAGTGAGTGAGAAACGGGCCAAAATGTTGAGGGTGAGAATCCACACGCACTCCGATCAGCGTGCGTGGGTACTCCCAAAACAAAACCATTGACCCACATGCATTCTCGCTTCACTCAGCCCGTCCCGATGAAATGGCCAGGGCATTACTGCTGACTTTGTGATAACGCTGTGTTGTGTTACTAATGTCTAACACACACACAGCATACACGCCGCATCTCGATTGGCCGGGTTAGGCTGACTTGTAAGTGTCAATAAGTGAGTGTAAGTGTGTTTGTATGATGTGTGTGTGTGTGCTGATAAGTGAGTGAGTGTATGTGAGTGTGGATGATTGCTGATTTGTGGCAGGGTGTCTATTGTTAATGAAATCCTTTGTGCCGCTCTGATTGGCTCATCAATCAAACAGCAGTTCGCATATTACCCATAACCCCTTTCTGCTCTCTCCAGGTGGTGGATTACAATGTGACACGTGCATGTGTGCACTCACATCGACATGTGATGGAAGGATGGAAGGACTGTCTATCTATCGATCTGTCTATCTATACTGTATGTTGTTTATTAAAAAATATGTAGACACAGAACACAAAACATTCAAATTATCTGTTTTAAAATGTGTAGGAGCAAAACAGCGGAGCAAATTTGGACCTCTGGGAATGTCCTTTGGTGTCTGGGCCCTGGACCTTTGGTTCTTCTTGGGTGGGACAGTTGTGGAGGTCAGTGGAGGTCAGATTATGTAGTTTTTTGCAGCATATCATGCTGGTAACCATGTCTCCTGCTCAGAGAGGAAAAATGACATGTGCCTGGACCGGAAGAATGTTTTTGTGTGCTTTGAAAAAGTAGATAAACATGGCACTATAAGGACATGATCAATATTACTGACTTTACCTGTCAGTGGCGTTAACCTTGTGGCCGATGAGCGTACTGTGCATAGGCACCCCGCAGACTCACTAAAAGCTTCCCCAAAGTGTTTACCCCAATGTTGCTGTCATCTCGATTTCCATCCCCAGAATGAAGGAGACAATGAGACAGTGAATGCTTCATCTGCATTAATTTCTGCTTGATTCAAAGTGTCGTGGCTAAAGAGGGCAAAAGGAGGGGCGATGGGAGGGAGGCGAGGTGAAGGGGAAAGGGTGGAGGAGGAGAGGCAGCTTCGCAGGGGGGAAATTGCGAGAGGAGGGGTGTGTGTGAGGAAGAGGCCCTGGGGGACACCTCACTGCGGCTGGCCCCGAAGCTAAGAGAGAAACAAACACACACACACCGTCGCATATCCACTGAGATTAGTAACAGCAGACACACACGAGTGCACATAATCACATTCACATATATGCACACTCATGCAGAAAAGCCATAGACATAACGAGGTAAACGCCCCATACAATGGTTATGAAATCAAATGAGGATACAACAGAGACAGTACTCGTATCAGACATACATGTGATCATGTACAGATTGGATTGTAGGCCAGCTCAGGCCCATAGGTGTAAATCATGCTTGTAGCTAATAAAGAACAAACCTGGAGGAATCCAGGTTTTAAACAAGGAATAAAAAAGCATAGTGTGTGTACACTGGGATAAATTTTGAAGTCGTTGTGTACAGAATAGTATTAACCTGTAAGGGAATTGTTAGACTTTTATTTTATGGACTTACTAGTTCATAAAAGGTGGATGTCCACAGTCCAAATTCTAAAACACAAAAAGAGGGTCTATTCTTTCAAAAGAAATCATAATTTCTTCATAAGTTTGTGTTTTATTTATCCCTTTTTCATGACTGCTTCATGCTTCCTGGTATTCTGGCGCTTTTAACTAATTGTTAAATAAAAAAACCAAAATAATATCCAACAATCATTTTTAAGCGTGGCTTGCAGCCTTTACTTACGTCTAAACATACCCACAAAAGCCACAAGTAATTTCACCCTTAGGCCCCGCCCCTATAAGAGAATAAATAGCTTTTTAAAAATTTGTTAAACACATGTAATGTTCTAAATATTTAGGTCGGGAAGCAAGTGTAAAAACGAAGTTGAGCATAATTTCAAACTGGATTCTGCAAATATAACAAACCACACACATCTGTCTTTCTAGCTAACTAGGTGCATGCATGGTGGTGGTAATGACAGCTGAGACCAGAGAGTGCTCTTCTGTATCTAAATTATTAATTTTTAATTCTTAATTAATCATGTTAAAAGGGACAGAAGTCTTTCAATTCGAAGGTTTTACATATCAGGATGTCATAAAAAATCATCTGATCCTTAGCAGGTTTTAAATCGAGCTAAATACACATATCTCTGAAAAACAACATGACATATTACATTATTTCATTATTTATCTAACATTACATAGAGCAAAAATGCAGAAGCAGTGTGTAAAAAACCAAGTTCACACTTTCTGCTTCCATAGGATTTAAGTAGGTTGCTAGGATAATAGGTATCTATGTGCTGCTAATCAAATACATCCAATTAAGTGATCATCAGCAAGTGTGAGCACGTCTATAAAAGCAGATGTTTTTCTGTTTGCCTTCTGGAGCAATTCATGTATGTCATAATACACAGCAGAGAATGAAAGATATTGGAAATTATGTGGACTGCTCATAAGTCTGGGAACGATTATGAGTTAATTTCCAAGCAATTTTAAGTCTATCATTGATACAGTGAGATAGATTGGTCACTATTCAAGTGCCAATCTTGCCAGGTGTGGATGTCACAGGAAATTCAAGTAGAACCAAGAAATGCTTAGAAAGCTGCAAAAATCCAGGAGCTACATGTCACACTCTACAGGTAAACAAATGTTAGTGTTCATGACAGTGGAATTAGAAAGACTGAGCAAGTATGACATGTTTGGAAGGTTTGCCAGGATAAAGACTCTTCTCTTCAAAAAGAACATGGCAGGAGAGCTTAGGTTTGCAAAGCTGCATCTGAGCAAGCTACAAGGCACCCTTTGGGCATAATGCACAGGGCTATTTGGAGCAAAAAACAAACACAGCATATCAGTACAAACACCTCATAACAGCTTTCAAGCATGGTGGTGGAAGAGTGACGATTTGAGCTTGTTTTGCAGTCTCAGGACGTGGGCACCTTGCAGTTTTTGAGTCAACCATGAATCCAAAAGCTAAAGCTTGGTCCAAACTAAGTCATACAACAGGATAATAGCCATACAGTAAAGAATGACTGCACTGCAGAGTACTGCCTCATAGATCCATACACACAGCAACATGACCAAAGACAGTCTTGTCTCTGGCACACGTTGGCCTTCCTGTGTTATGATATGCTTCCTGCTTGAACCACTAATACAATTGTCACCTAGAGAGGTGTTGCTAGGACGCTGATATAAGGAAAAGGAGGCGGATTAGGTGACAGCTGTTGTGGGGAAAATGGAGGGATTGCTGCATCGATATAGCTAACTACAGGGTTGCTGCTGGTATGTTAGCCAAACGCAGAAGTAAAACACACAACGACCGAACGTCTGTTTAGCCATTTTTTTAAAAAAAAGAGCACGTTTTGTGTCGGTGTAAACAGCATGTGTGCAAATGTAGGTTGAGAAACAGCTTTGGTAAAATACATGTGTAATAATTTGCTAATTAGCCATGTGCTCATGTTGCTTATGCTAATTAGCCATGTGGGCCTGTGATGGTTAAGACCTGATTAAGGCATGCAGGTCTGGTGAAAGTGGAAATGTTCTAAGGCAGCGGTCCCCAACCTTTTTTGCACCACGGACTGATTTATCTCGAACAATATTTTCACACCTTAAACGCCTTTAAGGTGTTGCGGATAAATACAACAAATAAAATACCGGTACCAAAAAAAGGACGATTTATTCATAACACACGTGAGAAGACCCAGGGAAACAGAGTTAACGATAAAAACAATTTTAAAAAAATGATTAAAAACCCCGAAAACCATAAATTTCACACCAGAGCCTCAACTCTCACGGCCTGGTACCAAACGAGACATGGACTGGTACCGGTCCGTGGCCCGGTGGTTGGGGACCGCTGTTCTAAGAGCCTACAGGTAGAGCATCAAATGGCTATACATCAGAATGATAGAGCAAGTGTGTGTTGAGTAGTAGTAGTAGCTAGTATTTCCCACATTGAAATTATAATGTTAATGTATCATTATACAATAAACAATAATTTGGCTTTGATATGTGTCATTGATCTTTAAGGTAAAAAGATGCTAATTCAATTCTGCAGCACACACTGACTTTCTTATAACATATGTTTCTTGTTAAGTCTTAATTGATTCGATAGTACTCAAAAACAGGTCAAGACTTTAGACTTCAGACTTCAGATGCAAACTGCATCTAGAGCTAATTAATACCTACAAACAAAATGCTCTCAGCTTGCATTTTCCAAGAAACAGCAGATAAGGTGAACTCTCCTAATCGAGACAAGATGTGAAGTAGGAAGAAAATTTTCCAATAGCACTGTATGTCTGATGGGCAGAACAGCAAAGTGGCAAAGCGACGCCTCCCACATAGTCGCAGAAGAGAAGCAATATGAACAGCTGTGTTCAAACAGGTTTTACATGGAGGAGTCATCGGAAGGAAAACTTATCTGCAGCTTCATCACTAAGCCAACATCTGAGGTCTGTGAAGCAACATGGTTTTGGAAACAAGGGCTGCAAACAGATGCAGTTTAGATTGAGCTGTTTGGCCACAAGGTATGCTTGGAGGATAAAAAAAAGAAAAGGAAAAAGAAAGGAAACAGCATTTGATGAAATGGACACCTTGCCAACTGCTGGGTGGAAATTTTCTGGTTTGGGTTTGCGTGACAGCCAGCTGCACGGGAAAGATTTCACATATCAGAAAATTTGTGGGACAAAAAATCTCAGGCGGCGAGTTGAGAGAGTAAAATCCAAACTTTCTATAAAAGTGTGCAAAAAACCCCCAAATCTACAGTTAGCTTTAGAACATTTTATAGAGATACTGGCTTGATTCTTTATGTATGCCCTGCAATATATTATGTAATACCCATTTCCTAAGAGACTCTTCCAAGAAATAAGAAAAAGTAACGACGATACAAAGACACACATGCTGCAGAGAATGTGTTCTTCTTTTGGCATGAAAAATTCAGTAAAATAAATGACAAGGTGACAAATTTATTTTCACGTCTTTTTCTGTTTGACCAGTGTATGGCAAGAAGCAAGCAGGCGTCTTCTTCCTTCTTTCCCTCCTCCTGTCCACCCCTCCATTCCAACCTCTTGTTCCACATCTCCACTCTTTCATCTCAACAGCCTGTCAGCTCTGGGACACAGTTATGACTCATCTGTCTGTCACATTGAGGATGCCAGACAAACAGACAGTCAGAGAGTCAGTCTTTATCTCTGGAGAGCAAATCACAATTTGGCGCTGGAGGCCCCGTCCAAAAATCAGGCAATCTGTGCTGTCTACACCCCTCCCTTCCCTTTCCCTGGCAGTTGGCAGTTTACTCGATTATACTTCATTGTAGATCAGATCAGAGATTGATTGGCAGGCTGAAGGAATTCTACAGCACTGCAGCGTTTTAATCTATTTAAAATCTGAAGTATTTTATGATTAGAGTTTTGAGTAACGAGATTATGCTTTTTTCCAGGGTTGGCAAAAATAACTTTTAGGCAGACAGCAGATTGTGTAGTAATATTTTATAAGTGTTTGAAACGTCTTTGAAAACATATTAAAGTTGAAGTGAAATGGGACTGAAATGAGCCCCTTACGTTGCTGTTAGCAGTCGATGGTGTAACAGAGATTTGCTACATGAGTAAAGGTCTACATTTCATCCACTCTATAGACAGTATAGACCATGGACATAGCTTCTGTGATGTCATCCATTGGTTTCTAAAGTCTTATTATGAAGTGTTAAGATGAGCATTTCTGCAGTTGCCCCGTCTCTGTTGCAAAAAATATGCAAAGGATGGGCGGGTCTACCTGTGAAACCGCATACTTATTGGCTAATGACCTCTGATTGACAGCTCGTTAGCCATTGAGCATGCAGTTAGTTGAAAATAGAAAGTGGTATTCCCATTTACTTCTGAAAGAAGGAAAGTTTTTTTAGCAACCACAGCTGTTGCCATCTTCAGATAGAATCAGGTTTAAGGCACTTCTGCAAAACAGGCAAAGAAAAACTGAAGTACAAAACAACAATGACTTTGATTCGATGCTTACATGCGGAGCTCATAATCACTAAAGTCTAAAACCCATAACCAGAACATTTGTGCATATGTACACATGTGCTCATTTATGGGATGCATAGTTTGATATTCTGCAGTCAGTGCACAACACAAATGTTGACAGCCATGTCTCCATGGCAACGCTGGCTTTCAATGGTTGGTCCAATGCTGCCACGGGCCACAGATCCCAAGATGCTTGGTGCTTTACAGCAAAGACAATGAAGAATTAGTCATCCTATTTTTCTTTTTAACTACATGTTGATTGAGCTGGGTTTTTTAACATAAGGCCATTTACCCCCCAAAAAGATTAATTGATATA
>NW_005187560.1:314709-326364 GCF_000239375.1 Pundamilia nyererei
ATATATATAGTAGTATATATTGGTATAAGCTGAACAAATAGCAACCTGGGTTTTTCCAGTCACCACGAAAAAGAACAAGGCGGAAAAGGGAGCGCAGGTCTTGACATTGCCCACAGCTCACAGATGTTCAGATTGAACTGCTAAACATAAGTCACCTCTTTTGCTCTCAGGGATATGACTCTGAGTGCGGTTTATATGGAACATTACCAACATTCCTTCAAAGTAGGACAGTAACAGACGACATCTGACAGAGGTCAGCAGAGAAGCCACTTTGTTGAAGCCATGTTGAAAACATAAGAAGTGTGTGTGTGTTTATGTGTGTGTGTTGAACACATTGAAGGTTTCCAGCCAAACTTGAGCCGACTCTGGTTTAAGTGGAGAGACTCAGTGTGGCCTGCCAAAACACACAGCAGCCCCACCAACAGTGAACTCTGTATGGTTGGAGATGCAGGGATTAGTGTCAAAGAAGAGAGAGAGATGGAAAGTAAGCTAATAAAGAGACAGAAGAAGAAAAGGAATGGGTAGATAGGAAAAAGGAGGGAGGGCACAGGAAATGTATCATAACAAAATGTGCACCCTCTCCATCTAACTTGTGCGTGTGTTCAGTAATGACAGAGTGACTGATGTAGTTGTGGTCTCAATGGGTAGATACCCTGTACTTAAAAATCCATTTAAGCTTGTAAAACCACTCACCCGTAAAACTTCAGTCTGGTTGTATGTGTGCGTATGTGTGTGTGTCCGTGTGCTACATGTCACTATGTGTCCATTGATTGCGTGAGCCGGGTCTTGGTGTCTTCGCTCATTAACTTTGATTGCAAGGGCGAGTGGGGGACGCTTGTCGAATAAAAACAACAGGTTGGCTCTGCTGTGAACTTCACAATTCATGGGAGGTGAGAGGGAGCAAGGTGATAGAGACTGGAATTCAGAATGAAGATAGAAGGAGAATAAAGGAGGGGAGGAGGCTGTAAATAAGTGCATTTCAGTATTGTGGAAGGGTAGATGAGCAGGGACTGTGACAGGTTAGAGTCTGACAGCTAAATGGCTAAAAGTCAGAAGACGTGAAAGCAGGAGAGGCGCAGGAAAAAAGCAAAGAAGAAGATGGGTGAGGTTGGCTGTAATTGTTTATGTCACCAACCAGAATGAGTCTAAGCGTGATCGTTTGTCTGTATGTATTAACAGAGCGCTGTTAAAAAGGTGATGACACTGACGCTAGAAGCTGGAGATTTTAAATAATCTTTCAAAGCTTCTGTGTGAAAGAGTGTAAACTGTTTTTCATGGAATAACATTTATTGCTTTTGGGTAAACTGTAACTTTTAAGAGGAGACTTTGCCCAACTCTCTTGGTTATCTATGACAGACTATGGACTCATGGAAAGGTCTTAGACAAGAATTTCAGAGAAATTCCAAAGGGTGTGACATTTATGCTCACTTCATAGTGCCTTAATGAAGGCCTCAGTCACACTGTCACCTCTTTTAATTGTTTTGTTGCGAGCTGATTACCATGGTCACCATTTACTCTCTGAGCTGCAGCGAAACTTGAATAAGTCTGACACAAACCTAAAATTCAATTCAATTTTATTTATACAGCACCAAATCAAAACAGTCACCTCAAGACACTTTATATTGTAAGGTAGACCCTACAATAATACATTCAGAGAAAAACCCAACAATCATATGAACCCTTTGAGCAAGCACTTTGGAAACAGTGTGAAGGAAAAACACCCTTTTAACAGGAAGAAACCTCCGGCAGAACCAGGCTCAAAGAGGGGCGGGCCATCTGCAATGACTGGTTGTGCAAAATGACATACTTCTTCAAAGTAAATGTGTCTGTGCTGAAACCAGCACGATTCAAAAACTGAGCTTTTACTTTGAAGGTGAATGGTCACAGTTTCACTACTTCTTGGTGAGTAGATTGCAAGTGTTTTCACACGTCAGCATCACACGTTGTGTCTAATTACACACCAGCGGCTTCCAGCATCCTCCATCAAACACATACCAACGGTCGCGGAACGCACACTTTTCCTTAGAGACCACTGATTACCATGGCATCACTCACTGGTTTTTTAGCCTGTGTGACTGGGGCTTTAGTAACTGGCAGTAACCTCCAGCAAGTACTTGCAACTATTTGGGAAATAATAATTTCTCCCTAGCAATTAGTGGAAATGACGGCAGAAATGCAGGAAATGATCTCTAATGCATCTCTAAGCCTACGTTTTGGCTTCACTTGTCAGGGGATTGACTAGCTGACAATCATCAGGTATTGAGGTGAAGTTGGCTTAAAGATCTCAAAAAGCAACACATCATGCCATGATCTAAAGAAACAGCTGCAAAATAAAGTCATTCCTAGAGCTTCGGGACTCCAGTGAACCATAGTGAAAGCTATTATTCACAAATGGAGAAAACTAGGAGTGGCCATCAGTTTGTGCCCTGAAGCTCAAGTTCACTCGATCTACACAGCAGGACAAAGATCCAGAACACATCATGAAGTTCACCTCTGAATGGTTCAGATAAGTAAAGTGAAGGTTTTGGGGTGATCTCGTCAAAGTATGGACTTAAATCAGGTTTAGCTGCTTTGGAACGACATTAAACAGACCGTTCATGCATCTTTCATTGTGGCTCAATTGAAATAATTCTGCAAAGAAGAGTGAGCCAAAATTATTTAACAGCAATGCGAAAGACTCAGTGCCAATTTTAACAAACATTTAATTGCAGTTCTTGCTGGCAAGGGTGGCAAAGCCATTTAGGTTTAGAGGACAATTACTTTTTCACAAAAGGGTTGGATAGCTTTTTCCCCCCTTTGTACAATCATTATTTAAAAACTGCATTTTGTATTTATTCTGGTTGTATTTGTCTAACATTACAATTGGTTTGATGATATGAAATGTGTAAGTGTAAGAAATATAATATGACTTTTTCACAGCAGTGTTCATCACTATTTGTGGAGGAATTTCAGCTTCAGCTGATAGCACAGTGACTGTCTCACTGCCAAACAGACACACCAAAGTCGCTTTGAAGATGGAAACTGACTGAGTGGTCGCAGACCTGTCCCCATCTTCAAAGCAACGATTTCAAAGACAACAAAATTACAAATTCACCGGACACACTGAGTAATTTTGATTGTGCCGTGGTCTCTAATCACCATTTTCTCTAGTCTGACCGTAGCAATAATATGCTACCATGCCATCCTTTACCAGTTGCTTTTATTTAACTGTCCTTCATCTGTGAATGACTGTTATCGCTACATTATTGAGCTATCTTGCTTTGGAGAACTGGACTCTAGATGAGTAGCACATCTAACACTATAGTATGATAGCAGTTAACATCAGTTAAGTATGAGAAAATACATTAATAACTTTTTGGAACTCTGTATTTCTCAGTACTTCTTTTAAAGCTAGTATAAAGACGTTTTTTTAACTGTTGTAGAACTTGAAAACTCTTAGTAGAGTAACTGAACTCCATTCAGAACCATTAAAGAGAATTATTCACATGTACGTCTACAAACATATGCCATTCAGGGAATTATTTGAAGTTTGTTGGCCTTAAGTACTTCAAGAGGACAGTCCAGCCCAGAGTACAACCCTCCCAAGAGTGCATTGACAGGCTATGACATTCTCCCTCATTGGACAGCTCTCAGCTGGGACAGTTAAGAAACAGAGGAGTCCACAGATGAATAACTAACTACCACTGACTCTTACTGAACACATTTTAAAGTAGGCTTGTTTATTCTCTTTGATGCTGTTACATAAAGCATCTTGATCTGACTGTTCCATAAATTCCGTTTATAAATAGAAGAGCAGGGTTTATGAGTGTCTGCTCTGCCTCTCGTGTAAGGTAAATCAATTTAGATCAGTGCTATTGGGCCTTGTGTTAGATCCCCCATATATATCCTCTAAACATCATTCTAAGCCAACAGATGTTGCAACGTTATTCATCAGCAACGATAGTCAAAGATATGGATTTTTTTCGTTTTCAATATAATTTGATACAATTATTGTTGTAGAAACTTTTAATGTGTTGTAAAGTTTGACAGTGATGCAAAGCCAGTTTCTGGAATGCAATAAAGGCGCTGGGATTGTGGCATTAACCATGACCTTACTGAGACTCGTAACCTTTTTTCTACCTGACAGCATACAGAGGAGGACCGTGTGTGTGTGTTGGGACACATTCACCTCACACCCTCAGCCACATCCATAACTTTTTATGTTCAGCAGTCTGCACTTCTCCTCATTGGCATAATTTACTGCTGTTTTATGCAGCGTATCCTGTAGGTCGTCCAAAGTTTAACACCTCTGTTAGATTTTAACATCTGTGTGACTGCACCGTTCTGCCGGCCAGAAACAGGGACCTCTATTTTTCTGCATCCACCTCTAACACCCATTCTTTCAGTTCTATTGTATTAAATGAAGCCGTTTATTCAGCGAATTTCACAGTTGAGAAAATTCTCTCTTTCCTGTGTGTTAAGTGTTTAATCATCATTTTATCTGAGTAATTGAGGAAGATCATTTTGTATATTTCTTTCATTTCCACCCTCAGGCGCATAATTGAGACCATTAGAGGTGATAACGTCAGGAGCTGGGTTTTCCTCCAAGTCTTTTATGAGGTATTGAATTAGACAGACTGAATGGAAACAGTGAAGCTCCCATAAAAAAAGTGCTTATGGCAAACATATTTAGTGATTATAAATATATGGCGCAGTCAGCTGGAATAGAAATGAAAGTAACCTTGATCCAACACAAAGAAATGTCTAACATGTTGTAGCTTGCAAGATTTTAACTGCAGATTTCCCAAGGTGCATATCTGTAATTTTACTATTGAAATTAGTATTTTAAGTATTGAAATTAGTAGTATTAACCTTAGATCACACCAACCAAGGAAATTTAGGGGTTGTGCTTGCAGCACTGAACATTTCTTTCTGGTGGAGCACCACCTGCTAACTGGAGTGAAGCAATGTTTAAGAAGAGGAAAAAATCACTCAGGCTGCATTCATGGCAGTGAATGAGGAGAGGATGTTCTTAGACAGATGTTACAGCAGAAACTGGGTGTGATCAGACCTGGCCAGGTCAATTGGGTCAGAGTGTTTGATGTTTAAAGGCCATCCCTGCCTCAGCATTGCTTTGTTGATGCCTGAGGTCAGAGGAGAAGGGCCAGACTGATTCATGGTAATAGGAAGGAAGCAGTAACTCAAATAACCACTTGTTACAACCAAGATATCCAGAAGAGCGTCTCTGAATGTGCAACATAATATCTACAAGATTCAGCTACAGAAAACAGAAACATTGATTTTTGCTCTGACATTCACATGGTGGGGTCAGATTTTGGTGTAAACAATGTGAAACGTAGGATCCATACTGCCTTGAATCAGAATTGGACCTTGAACCTTGTTGGTGGTGATGTAACGGTGTAGGGCAGGGTTAGGCAACTCCAGCCCTCGAGGGTCGGTGTCCTGCAGGTTTTAGATCTCACCCTGGGTCAACACACCTGAATCAAATGATTAGTTCATTACCAGGCCTCTGGAGAACTTGAGGTGGTAATTTAGCCATTTGAATCAGCTGTGTTGGATCAAGGACACAGCTAAAACCTGCAGGACACTGGCACTCAAGGCCTGGAGTTGCCTAAACCTGGTCTAAGGGATATTTTCTTTACGACACGTTGAGCCGCCTACTACCAAATGAGCATTGTTTAAACATCCCAGCCTACCCGAGTATTATTGTTGACCATGTCCATCCTTTCTTGACAACAGTGTACACATCTCCCAATGGCTGCTTTTCAGCCAATTCTGTGAATCTTGGGCAACTCGACTTGTATGAAATGTTCTCAGCTGGGCATCGTGTACCTGGAGTCAAGTGTTACATAAGTTGAAACGGCAGCAATTTTCTTTGTGAGTATTGATTCAACGGCGTGCTTCGGGGAAAATCCTGTTCTAAGGTTTATTTTTTAGCACCTGACGGCTCCTTTTGGCCTCTCATCCGTAAACACTCTGCATACTATTTCAGGTGATTCAGTTTATCTTGAAAAATCTCAACAGGAGCTTGACCTTTATTGTGAAAGGTTTATGTGGAAAATAAACAAGCGGACGGCGGAGCCACATGATCGTTGTTGCTAACGACAACGCATAAAAACAGCCGCTTGTCCGTACGTAGTGTGGTTATAGTAAGTAAGTAAGAGAAAAGAGAGAACTTTAAGAAATTCTACAGTGACCATCAAAGCGATAAAAAAATATTGCCGTAAACAGTTTATTTTGCGACACCACAAAACAAACGATAGACTTTTTTTTATTGTGATCCGATATATATCGTTATATATCGAACAGCCCTACATGGCATGCATTTTTAATTTCTCTTTGCTATTTGGGCGGATTGGGAGCTGATGAAAAACAAGATGTAAAAACAAAGAACCTGATTACCTGATTTTTGTTTCTGACTAAATGCGATCCACATATGAGCGCATTCATTTTAAATTTCGACAGAACAGTGGCAGTATAAAATCCTCGTAAGTGGATATCAGGCCCTTGTAGAGCAAAATTTAATATTTTGGTCCAGGCAACCCAAATTGCGATGTCCACATATGTGGATGCCAGGTCCTAGGAGTTTAAGGCAATTCTGAAGGCAACAGTGGGCCCAACCTGTTATTAGAAAGGTATTAAGAGAGGCATAGGTCAGTCATGCTAGGTCATCACTTTTTTGCAAGCCTAACAGATAATGACTGAAGTTACGAACATGTCTTTCAACCTAAATAACCATTTAGGTTATTTGTCTCTCTGGAAAAGTAGCTTTCTTCACCAACTGTATAGGTTCAGGCATGCTTGCTTTGGTCTTGGCAGACTTTTGGAAGGTTTTTTTTGCAACATGGGATCTCTGTCATCACAATCATTTCTTATAGAGTATTTACTGCTTAAAGAAGTCTCAACTATTGCTTTGTAACAATAAATAAATAGCAGTCTGCCAACTTTTATTGATCTGTCCAGCAACCCCGACTTAATCACCTACTTTAATTTTGCTACACTAATCGGTCGTAGGTGGAACTTTTACTGACAAATAAAAGAAGAAATGCCACTTGCCACTGAGTTTGGATGCTATGTGAAAACACAGTGTTTACTCCTATTATTTTCTGTTCATTTACACCTGAATGCATAAAAAAAGCCCATCATAATAACAGAGAGCGTGCATGCCAGCCTGTGTTGAGCTATATACAAAATATTTAACAGGAGGTTTATTTACTCCTCATAGCCGAGAGCTGCATGTGCCAATTTTGCTCTCCACTGCGTGCACTAGCTAGCTGATGCGCATGTCAGCCTTGACATAACTTTACTCTGTTATCCCTTTCATTCTTTCACACTCTGCCTTCTTTGCCACCCCAAGGCAGAGCAAGGCAGTGAGGGATCCCAGTAAAAGCAATGATCAAAAGTAGCACTTGGATGCCTACAGGTTTCTCTGACATGAGAGGAGATTGTGTGGTGGGGGAGATAGATGGCGGAGCAAGATTTGGAAGAGCAGGAAGGAGGAGGCGAGAAAAGGAGGAGAGACACACCCTTAACTTGTCAGGCCCAAGTAGAGACTGGTACCTCAAAATTGGGAGAGATGTAAAGAGAGGGATGGGTGGGTGAGGGTTGGTGGTGGTGGTGATGGTGGTGGGGTGCAAGAGAGGATGAAAGGTTTGAGGCATGAAAGGAAGGCAGACATGGGGTGAAAATAAGCGGAAAAGGAAAGTAAAGGAGAAAAAAGGGCGAGAGAAAAAGTTGGGTTGAGCAGAGCGCGACATGAGGAGAAGAGAGAGCTGGAGTTGAAAAGCCGTCACAGGTGAATAATTGAAGACAGCCTCGGCTGCCTACACTCGTATACAGTAAAGTCAAAGGCAAGAGTGCAGATGCGAATGCGCAACCCTGAGCAAGACCGACATGGAAAATCTTTCGGTAATGAGGAAATTCTTGACTCAGTATAATAATATTTTCCCAGTTCGGAGAGATTGTCGTTCCTCAGCTCATTCAAATCCGCTGCCTGTATTTCACTTTTCTCAGAGTGGATCTGATGGCACCGCACAGGAGCAACTCAACAAGAAGCCGATAACGCCGGGTCTCTGATAAGCACTGAAGTACGACAATAATACCAGTGTGCCAGAGCTGCTCTCTGTTTAGATATTGTGAGCTAGGTTTTGTCTGGGCCTCATATAAATAATTTTACTCTCTCAGGGGCAATGCTCGCTGAAAGATTTACCTCCTCGCTAGTGTTGTCTTTCTGATGTCTGGGTGAGATATTTTCTGCCCCCGTGTGTCAAAGCCTTGTGCTCCTATGTGGCGTGATTTCCTGCTCACACAGCATGTATAATGCATATCCCAAACTATACTGCTTGTTACATGTTTGTCTGCCCCCCCACCTCAACACACACACACGCGCACACACATCATCTCCAAGCTTGAGCACAGAGTCTAATACACAGGCTTTTGGCACTCGTATGCTTTATTTGGCCACATATAAGACCAATTTCATCCAGATTTATGACTTCTGGAGTTGGGTTATTTCGCTGAATCCCCAGACAGGACACAATTCATGGCCGTTGTGTGTGATACCTGCTCTGTTTTCAAATCTGAGAGCCGCAACATAGCAGGCGTGCCAGGGGAGTTGTAAGGAGAAACCCTCTATATTTCCAGCAGCCCGCATCTTATTCAGCCCTGTCTACATTCGGCAGCTGAAAAAGAAAAGAACGCTCTGGGCAACTTTTATTACACCCTTTCCTCAATTACACCGTTGTCATAAAACAACACACATTTAATCACAGCCTCTGCTAACATGATGAAGTAGTTCATCACAAAGAAATGCACGGTCTTAACAACGGAAACATACATTTTAGAGCAGACAGATATTAGATATGTGTCAATAAAAAAGATATAGTTGTTGCCATTGTCAACGCAGCTCATGAATTATTATTGAGGGAGGGGATGGCATGTTCCATAACTTATCCATCTCCAGAGGAGACTGGTCCTGTGCTCCCAGGAGGAGAGAAGCATCCCCAGAGTGCGGAGACAAGGGTAGGCGGGTTGGGCTGATGCTCCCCCACAGGGGGATTCATGTGCTGTAAAGAAACAGTGACAGTCCATGTAGGGAACAGCGCATTAGAGAAATCCTTGGTGTGGGGAGACTCTCAGACAAAGAGTCTAAAAGAGTCTCTTGGAGGTACAAGGGGATTCATGCTGGCTGGTTTTCCCATTGAGATGATGGATGTGTCACCAACACGAGTCTGACACTGTTGTGACTTGACATATAAGCTAAAGATAGCAGCCAAAAGACACAAATACCAGAGCTCTTTTTCATAAACATATCAATGCACTCCTCTTTATACAAATGGTGAGCTTAATCCAGCATAATCTGCCCGTTCATGTATGTAGAAAAAAGCCGCTTCACATTCAAAGCAATTCAATCAAATAGGTTTTCAAATGTTTGAGTGCTCATTGGTGTATTCACTTATATTCATGATAAATAAAGTAGCCCATGTGATCGGAGCAACACCCTGTGTGCTTTCTGTCTTTTGTATCCAACTATTTCACAGCAGCAAATGCGTTTCAGGAAATAAAATGCTGATAGGATTTCTAGCAAATTAGTGAGGAAATGCTGCTAATTGAAATATCTGACAAAAATGTAGCTACATGTAGGGAAACCATTCTGTGTGTATTTAAAGCCAAATTCAAGCTTGAAATTGCTGTTGTAGCATTGTCTTGTTAAAATAAGCAAAGTATTGACTGAATGAGGCAATTGGTTGGAAGAAAATGTTGCTCAAAAACCTGTATATACTGAGCGCTGATAAAAAGCTGAATGGTCCTTCTGCTCTTCAGTCCGGGCAACACGTCATCCATGTTTTCCAAAAAGAATTTCAAATTTTGATTCAGCAAAATTCCACAGAACAGTTTTCCACTTTGCCTCACTTCATTTTAAATTACCTTTGATCCAGAGAAGACAGTATTTTTTCTGGATCGTGTTCACATATGGCTTCTTTTCTGTGCGCTGGAGCTTTAACTTGCATTTGTGGATGTCTGATGACAGTGATTTCTGGAATCCTGAGCCTGTGCATTGATTTCCATGACTCATTCCTGTTTTTGATTCAGTGAGAGCCAATACTGATTTTCAGCTTGCCCACAGAGATTCCTCCAGATATCTGAATCTGTTGATGACATTAAGTACGGTAGATAATTAGTAGTGCTGTCAGCGTTAATCTCGTTAAAATGACGTTAACGCCATAACCGCATTAACACGGCAAATCTCCGTTAGTGAGTTAGCGCAGATCGTCCCGTGCGCGGGGCTGGAGGGCGCTAACACGTTAACGAGCTAACTGAGCTAACTGCGCTAACACGTTAGCGCCGTCCAGCCCCATGCACGGGGTGATCCGCACTAACTCGCTAATGGAGGTTTACCACATTATTGCGGTTATGGCGTTAACGTCATTTTAACGAGATTAACGCTGACAGCACTAATACTTAGATATTCAAAGTCTTCAAAATTTTATGCTGAAACTCTTGTAGACACAGTTCTAATGAATTCTGCCTGTATAGTAACTGACCTGTTCCCAGTCAACTAAGTTGGCTGCAAAATGTTCCACCAGCTGTTTCTTAATATTCCCACTAACTTTTCCATCCTTTTGTTGCCCCCATCCAAACTTTATTGAAATGTGTTGTAGGGGTGCAACAATACACAAAATTCACGGTTCGATACTTTGGTGTCACGGTTCGATACAAAAAAAAATGTTCATGCCTTTTTAATTTGTCATTTATTAAAATTATAAATATATATTTTAACTCAAAAGTACAGTTTTTAAATTTAATGTTGCTGAAACAAAAAAGTAATAAAAAAAATAAATATATCTCAGGGCTCTCAAAATTTCAAAATCCCTGGTAGCCCTTCGGGCAGGGACTCTTCAGTTTTTGGTAGCCCAAAATAAATTTAAGTAGCCCGCATAAAAAAGAGAGCAATTTTTTGATTGATGTTTTGTTTCCTGTTTTGTTTCCTTTACAATATTATACATTAAAGTATAATATACATTAAAGTATAATATTGTAAAGGAAACAAAACATTAATCAAAAAATTGTTGAAAAACAAATTACAACATTGTATAAAAATTACAATCATCAACTCAAATACTTGGTTCTAATTGAACAGAAATTTATATGAACTTGTAAGAACTGTGTAGGACATGAATCAGTCTGTGTCAGATCCTGAATTTGAAATTTGCACTGAAGTCACGGTAAGAGACAAATGGAACCAAGATCGAGGCCATTTGCTTTTTTGAAGTTTGCAAAGACTGCTAAATTTTGCCAGTGGTAGTTCACTCTTTGCAACATAGTAGCTGTTCTAAACTGATTTTCAGGTTTATTTTTAGTATGTTATTTGCAATTGGTGTTTGTTCTGGGAAAGATACTGCAGACTGAGCAATAATGCATTTCTTGCATTTCTCATGGGGGCCTTTCTTAAAATTACTGGTCCCAGTAACAAAGGCGCTTGGGAAAACCAACAACACACCCGGCAGAAGATTATGTTATTTACACGGGGGCACATAAGTGGTCCGCATGTGATAAATAAAAGACGCGCACCAGATAAGAAGTTGCAACGCGCGTTTGCGTCCATATAAAAGGCACTGTTTTTGTCCGCTAGAGTGGGATTTTCACGGCACATTC
>NW_005187560.1:327742-334944 GCF_000239375.1 Pundamilia nyererei
CGCTTACCTTCAGGGTCATACGTCACATGAAAGCCAAAATAGTTCCAAACGCCACATCTGAATGAGGGTGGGGGAGGTTCAATTAGCCATGTTGCAAGGAGAGCTTAACTTCTGTCTCGCTAGCTTGCCCTGCGCTCAGTGAATCTGCATTCGACTAATCCACCTAGGCTGCACTGTCGAGTGCAGATCCACTGAGCGCTCAACACAGACAGCATCGTCAGAAGGAAAGTTGATAAAATTAATTTAAAAATTTGTATTGTTCGATACATATGCGTACCGAACCGAAAGCACTGTATCGAACGGTTCAATATCGATACGAGTATCGTTGCACCCCTAATGTGTTGGTGCCATCAAATTCAAAATGAGCTAATATTTTTCATTAAATATGAAAATGTTCTAGTTTAAGCATTTGATATATTCTTTTATGATCTATTATCGATAAAATGGGAGGTTATGTGATTTGGAAATTATTGCCTTCTGTTTTTAATTTGGATTTTATACAGCAACTGAACTTTTTTGATTTGGGGTTATCATTGCAGGGATTAAAGAATGACTAAATGCGCTGGAAGAGCTTTTTAGGGGAAACTTTGTGATCCTGGTTTAATAGTGAAAGCTCAGGGAGTAGCTGGATGTTGCTGTTCTATAACACACATGGTTTTTTACTTGGCTTTGCAGAAGATTCCCCGGAGCGTGACCTAACGATCACCGAGAAGTGTTTCATCTAATGCTCAGTGATCACGTCTCTTACAGAGGATTTCCTCACCTGAAAAACAAAAGCTTTCTAGTCAATTTTCATGAATGCTGTCACGATTTATGCAGATGCAGGAGCAGCAGTGCCTCCCACTGAGCAGGACAGATTGTAGAGTGCAAGTTGTCATTTAGGGTGTCCTACTTTAACCCCTGTAATTGTGGTTCCCATACTTTATTTTCTTTAAACCTCCATCACAATCCTTTCCTGAAGTTAACTGTGACATTATACATAGTAGACATGAATCACTCACGATGTTCCTAAAGTGCAGACTTCCAGCTATAATTCAAGAGGTTTAACAAAACACATCGTTTTCACATAGTCCCTCCGTTTTCACAGACTCGGATGTAATTGGAAAAACTAACACAATTATAAATCAAAACATTTTTGCAATGCTTAGATACAAGTCATTTGCAAGCAATGTCTGCCTTAAGTCTGGAACCCATGGCCATCACTAAATAATGCTTTCCTCCTACGAGACGTTTTCCAGGCCTCTGCCGCAGCTGCCCTCAGTGGCAGCTTGTTTGTGAACCTTCCCGCTTCAGCTTTGCCTCCAGAGGGTGAAAATCATGGTCGGCTGTGGTCAGTTCTGGTGACTGACTCTCAATCTAGAGTTGCAGAATTGTAGTCACACAATCACACGTGTCTTTGCAACAGGGGATTCAACTCAACTGGCTGCCAACAGTTTGTACTCTTGTTAGATTCCTATATAAAAGCAAAGTTGCCGAGCAACCTTGTGAATGTCAACAATATCAACAACAATGTCATTTTACTGTTGTCATCTTGCAGGAACTATGTCTGGAGGAATTTCTGAACTCTATGAGATTCTGGCTGGACTCTGAATCTAAGTAGTTAATGTGAATTTGTCACGGTTCGCTTGAGGACTCACACGCAGGACTCAGAGGCACAGTTGGTATTTATTACAGTTCCACCAGGTGTATATACAAATAGTGCAGGGCTAGTGCTATTTACAAAGCGGTGACAGGGAAAAGGCTCCGGGGAAATCCAGGTAGGGAAAAGACACTTGCTTCTCTTCTGACTCTCTCCTATCGTGACCAGTCTCTCTCCAAACACTCACAAAAAAAACAGGAATCCACTCGGGGAATGCAGGGTCGGGTCCAGGGGATCTATGTACAGAAGGAAACACACGTTAGAGGTTTTGCGCAGGGAAGAAAACGAGAACTTGCTCAGAGCTGGGCTGCACTGACGCAAGTCACACACAACGATCCAGCAATGAGTAGAAACCACTCCCTGGCTTAAATGCTGGCTGCACTGATGAGGCCCAGGTGTTTCCTCTTCAGAGGGGCGTGGGCCGAGGGTGTGAACCCACCATGAGTTCCGCCCTGGCGAGAGAGCGAGAGAGAGAGCAAGAGAGAGAGCAAGAGAGAGAGAACGCTACTAGTCAGCGGCCTGCTGATCCCCTGGCTGTGACAGAATTTCTCTTTAATGTGACTTTCTGTGTATGTATACAGCAACAGATTTGCAACAGATTTGTGATTTTCACTGGTTTATCACAGCTGATCGTCATATTATCACAGATTGCATGTAATTGCCAGCTTGACCTCATTTACATGCAAACTGATAGCAGACTGCATTACGCTGTATGCCGTTTGGTTCAGCAGAGACTGTCTACCTGCAGACGGCGTCTGTAGTCCATGGAAGCCGTGCACAAAATGTGTAGCGCAAACAGTCTGTGGGCCACTTGTGCTGTTGGTCCGTCACCCACGGAGCGGAACGAAGTTCCAACATAAAGAGCTGAAGCGAAACCAAGTCTAAAAACAATGACGTGTCCATTACAGCCACTGTGTGTACTTTTCTTCTCGTATCTTTGATGTTTTTTTCTGCATCAGCCATTCCTGGTGAACTCCACTGTTGCTCCATTCCCTATTCCAGCCCACTTGTTACAGAATGAGCATTCGAGTGGTGCAGAGAATCATCCACATTCAGCAACGTGCTGCTCAGATTTTGGAAGGCTGCATGGGAACATGTTTGTGGTGGTTGAAAACCCCTCTCCGTACACTGTCCGTATGGAAACACATACACAAATGGACACAACTGTGGTACTATAAATTACACAGTTTACACAGCAGACTGCCAAGTCTTGACTTGGTTAGATGTGGTGAAGAGGGTTTTTTAGACCAATGGAAGAGTTCTGTGATCATTCATTTCAGTTGTTTTCCGTGGTCTTTTAGGCCTCTTGGGGTCTGCTGACTGCCGAGCTCACCAGTGCCTTCCTTCTTTTTAAAAATCGACCAAATTATTGATGCGGCCACTCGTGAAGTTTCCTAAATTGGTCCTGAAATAACAAAGAAACCAGCGAAAAAGTTGCTTAACAGTCATGTGATCTATTATTTATGAGCGGGTGACAACATAAGAAGCACTGCAATATTTTCTTTTAATATAAGTCCTTGAATTAAAGTTGCAGACCTACACTTGGATTTCAAAATGCATTGTGGTTCTATGCAGATGCAAAATTGTGTCAAATGTATCAGTGTTATGTTTTTGGGTTGTTTTTTTTTTTTTCAGAATGCTGGACTCCAGAGCGGGACCGAGGAAGAATAAAAGTACAGCAGTTCAATAACCAAAGAAGGCTTAGAGTGCAGGAAGGGAAGTCAGACCATTTCATGTAGAGTGAAAAAACATACGTGGGAAAACATAAGGAGACAAATGACAAGGAGGTAGCATTGGTGAAAATCACTACAAGGTCTGAGCATCTTTGCCACAATACAGGGAAATGATCTGGTAACGAGTGACAGGAAGTGTTTTATTGCAGCGGGACAGTAATCGGTGAACGGACTGCAGGTGTGCCAGCAGGGGAACAGAAACCAAAAGACGGTGCTCAAAAAACAAACAGATACACACATGGTGAGAGAGAGAGAGATGGTGATCAGTGCTGGAGGACAGAACAGATTGTAAAGCTTTTGTAATGATGACTTTTAACAGTTTTGGAAGGCGCTGTGAGAATAAATAACCTTTCAAATTACAGACATTTCGTCATCAAATCCTGAAGCCTATTTTCCAAACTAATTCGAGTATTACCAAAAGTGTGTGTGTCATAGTTTTGCAGTATCTCTTTTTGCTCAGAGTTATCAGCCTTAATACGGTTGGGAAAAAAGCCAGCTTGCTGCTGAGCAGATCTGTGAGCGTCTTAACTTGACCAAAGTCTGCATCTTTGTCACACGCATAATCGGAAGTCAGCGCATGTGTTGTTTTTTGTTTTGTTTTATTTTGGTGTGTTTTGAAGTCTCTGTTTGCTGCGTCTTTGTGCAGTAAAAGTCAGCTGAAGCAGCCAAGCAATAAAAACCTACACTAGCGAGCTAATTTATTCAGCATGCAACCTGTCGGCCGGCCCGCGCACAGAACAGCTGCACACACACCCCTTTTGAATCGGGGTCGAGGGTTGCCAGGCTTTCAGTGGCAGATGGGATGAAATCGTACGCGGTGTGTGTAGATTGTGTCTGATAGATAATCTGGTGAATTGGGTAAGGTCAGGGTAAACAGGCAAAATGTGTTCATATTATGGGTCATGCCAATTATGTGAGTTTCATGGGAGAAAGAGCAAAACAGATAGGGCAGTGGGTCTTAAAATAGGCTTAAAGAAGTAAGTGTTGGTAGGTATACAGGTATATATGCCTAGTAATGTTATTCTGATAAATGTTATTCTGCACAGTAGATATTACTGAAAAGGGTACCAATGTGTAGCTACACATTTAGCTTCCCTCTGACCATTTTAGAGCTACATTGTGTTTCAGTCACAAATGAAAAGTATTACTTAAAAAAGTTTGAAGTCAATCCTCATTTCTTCATTTTTTGCTTCCAAAGCAAAAGAAAAAAAGCACTTTGCTTCCAAAAGTTCTTCAGGCTTTCAGAAGCTCCATCAAAGGTTTTCTTTGCAAAAACACACCATTTGTTTCTTTAGTTTAATTACAAAAACAGTGTCCCATCTCCCTCGCATCACTGCAGATGGCTGCTCCTTGTTCTGCCAGAAGTTTCTTCCTGCTGAAAGAGAGTTTTCCCTTCCCACTGTCACCAAGTGCTTGCTCATAAGGGGTCATGTGATTGATGATGATTTCTCTAGATTTTTGTAGAGTCTTTACCCTTACAATATAAAGCAGCTTGAGGCGACCGTTGTTATGACGCTATATTGAATTGAACTGATATCACAGTTTGACAGGCATGAAATAGCATTTTTCCAACAAAGAGCTATTAGCTCACAACTTGGGATATCCCAACATCTATAGCAGATAAAATGTATCTGAGAATCATGTCCTTAAGAAACAGGACAAAAATCAGAATCTGATCATATATTCACCTACTGTTCACTAATGCTTCATAAGTAATGGTCTCACTGGTAGGATGGCCATTCTTACAACAGGGAGAAAAGGCTGAGGTATACCACATTATACAAGAACTGCACTGAAAATCAGTGACAACAGCTCTTACATGTTGTGATAAATCCAAATTTGAAATTGTTGGTTCAAATCATTGCTCAGTATGTACGGAGGTCAGGAGAAAGGTGCAACAGTGAGCGTCTACAGCCTTCGGTAAGACACTGTGGTCTGGAGATCCATTTCAGCTAGCGATGTTGGAAATCTTGTCAAAAATGATGGAATTATGAACACAGAATCGCCATCACATTTTGATCCACCATGAAATACCATCTGGAAAGTATCCGATTGGCAATTGCTTCATTTTTCGGCATGACAATACAGTAAAAGCAAACCTTGATAGAAAGACACACAGTGGAACACCGTGAAGCTTGGCCCTCAACATTATTGAAGCAGTGTGGGATCATCTTGACAGAGAATGTTATAAAGGCAGCCAACATCCAAATGCAGAGCTTCGAATGTCCTTCAAGGATCCTGGATAAATATTCTTAAAGATTTTAAAGAAATTACAAGAAAACTTGACTCTGGTAAGAAATACTGACTTTCAGTCTGGTTAGAATTGCACATTTTTCTTTTTCCCTACACACAGTATTTCTGTGTATCTCTGGTCATTTTTTAAATAAACCATTGGAACTAGCACCCATTTTTAAAGCAAAATATAATAAAAGCAAGGGTTGGCTCAAGACTTTTGCACAACACTGAATGTTCTATGTTTTTTTTCTCATTTTGAGGACTCATTTCCAAGAAATCTTTTAATGTGACATCTATAAACTTCTCCCAGTAAGGTAATGTTTACATACTAGGCAGATTTGTGGTCATTTCATTGAAAAACACACCAAACAAAAAAAGGGGAATTTCTGTCATTTTCCATGAAGGTAACTCGATATTTGCTTGTAAGGAAAGCACATTTTCCAGTTTTGATTGGTCACTTCCTATCAACATGTGGGCAAATCTGGCCGGGCGTACGCTTCTCTTTACACATTTTCCCGCTACTCTTTACTGAACGACATAAACGACAGTTTCAAAGCAGAGGGACATTTTGCTATAGGAAGAAGAGATGAAGAGGAGCTAAAGCAAACATTAGAGGCTGCCCAGAGACAGTGATTTTTATATCGGGGAGAACGGGAATGAGGGGATTTTTTTTTCTTTTTCAGCAGGGAATTGGAGGGATAAAGAGAGAAACAGCGTGTCCAGGGGGCGTGGAAGAAGCGCTGCAATGGAGGAGCAGGTAGAGCGTAAGTGGGCGAGAGAGCTAGAGGGAGGCTGGGAGAGAGAAAGAGGGGGGCTCGTATTGCATTCCTGTTGCATCAGTTCAGAGTAACAAGATTTGAAGATGCAGGCTCAGACATACTAATAGGTTTTGCACTCACGTCCCTCCCCACACACACACCTGAACACACACACACGCACACCCATAATAGAGAGTTCTGCTCAGCAACATGGCTTGCTTGCCACTCACATTTAGCCCCTGTTGCTACCTTCCCGAGCCAGTGTGCTCGAGAAAAACAGGAGTGACCGGCTTACACAAACCGCACAACAAGGAGAAACACTAAATAATCCCCGACCAAAGAGCCAGATAAAGAGAATGACCTTGAGCGGCGGCGAATGGAGACATCGGCCGAGGAAATAAACAGGAGCAAGGCCGCCGGAATAACACACAACATCTCTGCCTGAGCAAATCTAATTTAGACGTTTTCTTCTTCGAGAGCCAAGACGGTGTGGCCTTTTAGCGGCACCGTCAGACCCCTGGCTCGCGTGTTTTCTTTTTCCCGCCCAAATAGGGGATATTTTGTCACTCTCGCATCCAGGATGAGAAAAAGCATCTCCCATGAAGGACGCCACATTTTTTAATCTCAGCATTTCTTGTTTTCAAGTGGTTACCGGATCCGATGGATGCTCTCAAGCGCTCTAATCTCCACCCCAGCTGCTGTCACAATAAAAATCAGAAAGAAAAAAAAACACAACAGAAGGGGAAGCACGCAGGGCTCTCATATCTGGTCAGTTTTAAATTTCTGCCTCTCTAGAGGTTTGGGGATGTTTACTCTGAAGGGGTGGAGAAAAAAAAA
>NW_005187560.1:335047-341399 GCF_000239375.1 Pundamilia nyererei
GGGCTGAAAAATGAAAAACATCTTCTCATCTCATCTTCTGGCATAACATATTATGTAAATGCACAAACATAGCATCAGAAAAGCAGAGACCATTAAAGCCTCTTCAAAGACATAATGAATTAAAGCGAGGCTCTCATAGAAAACTACCCTGCAACATGGATGTGTTTTTAACAACAGAATGAGTAAGTGGGCGGTAAATTTGACTGAATTAATTAATTTTACTCCACTTTTTTGTTTTTCTTGGTCCTTCTCCTTACAGCTATAAAGCATCATGAGCTTAAAGTTGATCTCTTGTCTTTTCTTCTTCTTCTCCTTTTTCCATTCTCATACTCCAGTAAAACCATTACATTTCAATTCAGGCCGGGTTTAAATCCCCCGATGAGCGTTTCCCTCGAAGGACTCGCCCTCTTTTCTTCTATTCTCTCTTGTTTTTCAAGCTCGCAAGTTCTTTCAGGTCGAACTAGTACCTTATGTGTAAAGAAGAGAGACAGTGAATCAATAATCAAAGCTCACCGTCTTCATGCCCAAAGGCAAATGGTTTCTCGCTTCTCAGCCTGTGGAGAGGATCATTCATAGTGTATAAAAGGCATAGCTAATGCCTTGCTGCATGAGCGCGAAAAGAAGCCCATACACGCTCTTTCTGGTTGATCTTTGTTGTTACACTGTCTTGTGATCCGGCACCACAAGAAAGGAGATCTCTTAGCTGGATGATAGAGCGCTGTGGTTTTGTTAATTTGCTTTATAGATAAAGGCGAGGGACTTCCCCAGGTGAGACTGGTAGCGCTTCAGATCTCTTTAAAGCGTAACCTGATAGAGTGTGTTATACAGCTTTGCTGTGACAAGTGTTTGGAAGTGTTCACTGCGGGTGGATGTCACGCACACTCTGACTGAACATAGAGCTGCAGAAATGCATACGAGGCAAAAAACAGGCCTTACCTATATCCCTAATGAAAGAGTGATTAGCTGTTATAGTGCACATTGATTGTTGGAGGCTGACGTAATTGCAGAAGGTAATCTGTTTAGCATCGTGGCACTCAGGGCTTGTAAACTGAACTCTTAAGTGGTTAACGGCTCCCTTGGTTGGCTGTTTGACACGTCATGCTTTTATGGTATTTAAGCAGGAATCAATTACCATATACTTAACCCCTCCCTCACACGGCAAATGTCCAGTTATAGCAACAGCAGCTAGTTCAGACCTATAAAGCTTTGGATTTTTCCATGTCAGCCTTATGTAAACAAAAATGTATTGACAGGTTTTTAGAACTAGAGTTTTGTTTGTTTTCTACCTTAAAAACTGTTTGATTACTACCATTGACTGGTTATAAAATATGGCTTAGCCACAGTTAGTAAATTCTGTATTAGTTATCCCCAGTATTCATTTGTTCTTGATTTTCATATTTGCACTCTTCCTGTTTTATGTTCTTAAATAGTTTCCATTTCTATCTTGCTTTTGTTTCCCTCTCTGCCCGGTTATCCAGATTATCTACACCTGTGTCTTGTTTAACCCCAGATAGGCCCCAGTGTGCATTTAAATAGTCCTGTCTCTCTGTTTCTTGTGTGCCAGAGTGTCTGTCTAACTGTCTGACCTCCATAGTGTTCTCAGTGTTATTCCTGCAGCTCCTGGTGCTAAATACACAAGTAATCTTTTTTTTTTAAACATCTTTCTGCATTTATTTTGAAAATCTACCAAAAAATCCAACAAAAAATCTGTGTAAAAAATTATATAAATCTGCATAATCTAAAAATAATAAATAATAATGCAAACCCTAGACAGGCCATAACAGTGTGAACAGAGCCTGGATTCAGACTGATTAACTTTCAGAGTGAGCCTCAGGTGGTCATTTGAGGAACTGCAGTTCCTCAAAAGTTGCCCTTTTTATGACCATGCAAAAATTTAGGCTAATGTTAGCGGTTTCGCTCTTAACTGCATCTGAGGAAGTTTACATTCTAGGAATAAAAGTTAGATATTTCTTTGAAAATTGCAAAAACAAATAAAATATTGAGGCACTTTCTTGCTTGTCAAGTATATAATAATACTGTATTTTCCGCACTATAAGGCATACTTAAAATTCTTCATTTTTCTCAAAGATCGACAGTGCGGCTTATAATCCAGTGTGCCTTATGTATGAATTCTGGTTGTGTTTATTGACCTCGAACCGATTTTTTCTGGTACACATTGCACTCAATGTGTTACACTCCTGACTACTCTACCGTAGTCAGGAGCCTCATGTAGTAATCAGGGTTCAAAACTCCATCCGCTTTAGGTCCCAAAGTCAAACGAACACTGCAGCATCACTGAGAGTTAAAAACTGTCTAAATTCTTTCGTATTTAATAAAATGATCAATGTTGCTGCTTTACCAGGTGTAACAATTAAGTTTAACATCCATGAAAACAGAATTTATTAAATTCAATGGAGTTAGAAGTTAGCAAGAAGTTGGCTCGCTAGTTTCCACCTAAACATGATGTACCATGTTCTGACCAGAGATGGGCAATCCGATTACTTTTTTCAAGTAACGAGTAAAGTAAGGGATTACTATTGCAAAAACGGTAATTAGATTACCGTTACTTTCCCGTAGGAACGCTGCATTACTGCGTTACAAAAACCGTGATTTTTTGCGAGAATGTCTCATGACAGTGCAAGCGCGCCGTTAGTGACAACAGCTGTGTGCAGATCAACAATGGATCACATATCGATTGTGGGAGAGAGTATGAGCGTGCAGCGTTTAAAGCGTGGAAGTACTGACCTTACTTTCAGTTTGATTCCATAAAAAGTGACAAAAACATCAGTGTCCATCGTGCGTGGGAAGAAAACTTCTTTTTACAGCGAAAAAAACCCCTAAACTTCCAAGCAAGCACCGAGTGCGCAACAACGTAATGGGAAACTCACAGAGAAACTCGCGGATTCTTCCACTGACCGCTGCGGCACACCTGCACCAGGGTAAACCTCCGCCTACCCCACTCCTGCTATACAGGTGAAAATAGAGCAAAAGGACCGCTAGTGTTTGACTTTATTTATTTTCTGCTGTGTTTTACTTGCATCTATTTGAAAGACTGAGTGTAAACACACACACAAAACAAAATTATGTCAGGAGAACAACTGAGATAATCCATCCACAATACGAGGTTAGTTATTAATATACTGCAACCACACGGCAGCTGCGAGAGAATTCAGCATTAAAGAATCAATGGTACGGAAGTGGAGGAAGCAAGAAGAATGAGTTGAGTAAAGTTTGACTTATCTAACTGTTTTGTTTCGTTTAATGCGCCTTATAATTTGGTGCGCCTTATGTTCCAAAGAATATAGTGATAAGTTAAACAAAATTAAACTACATTTTGGTTCCATCGTGCTTACAAAAGGAGGAATTCTTGCAGTGTACTGTAGGTCCTCTCTATATAAAACAAGCAGATATAGAAACCAAATATAATTTAATTTCTTCTTTTTGCCTTCAGTATTTTATTTTATTTTTTCACATGGTTCTTTTTAAAGAATGAATCAGACTGAAATAGTGAAATGTTATCTCGAGTCAACCTTTACAAGCAACTCATTAAGCTAACGTAACTGTAGGTTCAGTTTCAAAATCTGACTTCTCAGTTCAGCTGTCTCAAATAAAGAATCCACTGGCTTATGAAACCTTCTAAGAATTTCCCATGGTCAATTTGTCCCATTGTAGTCTAACTGAAAACAGCTTATGGAAACTTGTAACTTCAGCAACTTTGCTTTAAGTGGTTAAGCCTGGGTAAACACTGGCCATGAAAACCACCTCGCTTTGACGAGAAACCGTCAGTGAAATGACGTCTGTTGGGCTCAGTTACCTTCCATTTCGTGATGTGAAAGCACATTAGCCCACAGACGGTTGAGTGAGCTGTAACCTTTCAGTGCTTCCAGGTCAGAGATCAGCCATAATCTGCCTAGCACCATTCTTGTCATAACCCATATGACATTTTGCCGACTCTTACTCCAAATGTCAAGCCGTAATCTGTAAGGGTGAGCGCTGCCTCTGCCTCTCACCAATACATTTTCCTGTTTACTTTCCATTTCAACATTTTTCTGAGGATTACGTTACATCAACAAGCTAGATGTGTTTATGATATCAAATTCAGTTTGAAATGAAACTGGAAGCTGGCCACTGGGTTCACAAAAGTTTTTTTTTTTTGTTGCTCTCCTCACAGTTGAGTGAGTTTGCGCGGGAGGTCAGCGACAGCCTGCCGCTTTGTTTGCGGGAGATAGATGGAAGGTAAATGAGCATCACCGCCGATGTCGACTTCCATTCTGATGCAGCGGAAAGACGGAAGGTGATTATTCGGTGCCGGTGTCCCCCATTGTAATTTGGAAAAGGATTGTGAGAGAAAGGAGTGTCGAGCCTCATTTAAGCCTTGATTCCTGAATCTCTTTATTTATGTTTCTGCCACATGCTTTGGGCAGCCTGCCAACAACTATGCAGCCATGTGTTCAAGTGTGTGCACGTATGCAAACTGCTAATGCATGCTCATTAAACTTTCATATATACGCTATAGAATATATACAGTAGGCAGGTGCAGTGCTGGTCATTAGATTTCCACTGAGATTCAGATTTAGAAGAGCTATTTGACAGTTTCAGACGTGGTACTGACTGAGGATTTGGGCGAGGGCTGTTTACGATAGTGATGTGTTGGCCGCGAACGAAATGGCTCCCAGAGCCGGATCTTTGACGTGAACGACGCGAGCAGTGGTTTTTTTTTTCTTTCTCTCACCCTCTCTCTTGCACTTTTTCCCGCATGTGAGCCTTGTGCTTTATGAGGATGAGGGGGGAGGGGCGATAGTTGCACTCAGTAGCATAGGAACAGAGTGGGAGGGAGAGACAGAGAAAGAGACAACAACATCACATTAGAAAGGTATAGTAATCATCCACAACTATTTTCAGTTGCGGATGATAAAGGATTCAGAAGTTTTATTTATGCAGGCACGTACAAACTCCAAAACACGTAAAAACTCAGAAGCACATAAAAACTCAAAACATGTACAAAACACAACAGAAGTGCTCCAGGATGCTAGGGGGCAGTGTTGAGCTTTTGTTACCTAGTGGCTACACAAGCCAGCAAGTACCAACGACCGGATTTGGTGTGCGGTAGTAACAGGTAAATGAACATTTTTTTGAAATTATTTGAATATATGTGAGTGCTACACAAACAATACATATATGCTTTCAATTGTGCAATTTAAGTGATCCAGGTAGCTCTGTTTTGAAAGTTCAGTTAATGCTAGAAATTTGTTTCGGAGTTTGCACGTGCTTTTTGGAGTTTGCACGTGCTTTGTCTCAAGAGGCCACCCCATATATTTATATATAAACATATATAAATAAAACCACTTTTTTTTTTACATTAGTAATTCCGTTTGTGCATAATTTTATATTATTGTTAATAATAAATTAATTAAAGCAACAAAACAACCTGAAGAGCCGGTTTGGAGCCGAAAGAGCCGGCTCTTTTTAGTGAGAGCCGGTTCTCTAAAAACGTCCTAAATTTAGAGTTTATTTAGAACTACAAATTAAATTTCTTTTAGCAATTTTTTTTTTAAAGTCACAATTCCAACCCTGCTCCTTTACCCGGGCTTGGACCGGCAAAATTAACCTGAAAATGGCACTCTGGTGGAGTTACTTTGTGTGTGTGTGTGTGTGTGTGTTTATAAGTAGTTTTAAACCTTGTGATCCACAAAACAGCATAAGAGTAAAAAAAGAACTGACTGCGTTACAGTCAGTGCGGGAGCAGCGGCTTCACTCATGCGTGATTCATTTGCAGTTTGGACGCATAAGTGCGAACATCTCCTGCACTGATAGCAGCGGGGGAGGACTATCCTCCACCTGTGAGTGCTTTGGAACGGGTGAGGTGCCCATGGCAGCACCGCTGCTTGTTGAGAATAAAAGCGATACGCGTTTTCACGTCAAAAAGTCGTCATAAATAAGTCTCCAATAACACCAGAAAAAGTCGCCAGACTTGTCGCTAGTCACTTTTTAGAAAAAAAGACGCTAAGGGGCTCTGAAAACTCGCTAAATATAGCGACAAAGTTGCTAAGTTGGCAACACTGGAGACAGGGTCATCAGTCACAGCACACATACCTGCTTCTGCCACTTCGACGGAGCCCCGAGAACCTACTGTACCACCCCTCCAGTGCAGCAAGCCAGAGACCACACCCCTCCCACAGTTGTATTATGTAGAGTCATGGAAGCCATTGCTTCTGCCTAGCTTGTTTGGTGTGATTAGACAGTAATAAAATTAATATACAGTGGGGCAAAAAAGTATTTAGTCAGCCACCGATTGTGCAAGTTCCCCCACTTAAAATGATGACAGAGGTCAGTAATTTGCACCAGAGGTACA